>NC_057809.1:539839175-540033947 GCF_018294505.1 Triticum aestivum | reverse complement strand
GAGGGGGTCGGGGGCTGCGTGGCGTCGCGGGAGGGACCAGGGAAGGAGGAGGCAGCCAGGCAGGGAGGAGGTGGCCTCCTCGGTCGCGCACGTGCGAGCACGCAGCTGCTCCCACTGGCAAGAGGAAGACGACAGGGGGGGGGGAGTAGCGGTGGCGGGCTGGGCCGGCTGGGCCGGTTCTGGTGGGCTGCACGGGTGAGGCCAGGTAAGTCCTTCTCTCTCTCTCTCTCTTATTTTTTTCTTCTGTTTTGTTTTATTTAATTTCGTTTTGCCACTGTTTTGAATTTTAAACAAATTCAAACAATGCCAAAAACTCCTCTGAATAATTTTATTTGGCTAGATGGACTTTTCCAAAAGCTCATAAAATATTTCAGGGGTATTTGAAATTATATTCTAATTATATGAATATAATTCAAATTCAAATAGCTAATGATTTAAATTCAAAGTCCTAAAAATAAATCCTTAAAAATGTTCAATATTTTGGTTGGGACCAGAACCCTTACCAAAAATTATCAAACATTTAAGAAGAGCCTTTTGGAGCAATGAATGAGATTTCTAGGGTTTTTGCCCCTCTTTTATTTAGGGTTTTGAGGCTTCCAATATTCCTCAATTCAAGTTTCAAAAATATAAACATGATGCACACATGAAGCTAGCCTAGAGCAATGCCAGAAGCTAGGGATGTGACAGGCAGAGCTTGCCGGAGCCAAGGAGCAAGCAAGGAGTAGCAAAGCGGCCGCTTTAAAGGCGGCCGAAGAGTTAAGGGCCTAACAGGCCGCACATTGCGAGAGCAAAGAAAAAATTGCCAAGATGGCTGTGTCTAACGCCCTCGATGCGGCTATATCTCCCACGTGTCGAAGCACGACTTAGAGGCATAACCGCATTGAAAGCAATGTCGCAAGTGGGGTAATCTTCACACAACCCATGTAATAAAATAGGGGAAGAAGTTACATAGTTGGCTTACAATCGCCACTTCACACAATTACATGAATAAAGCATTACATCATCCAAATACAATCAAGGTCCGACTACAGAACCAAAATAAAAGAAGAACCCAAAATGCGACAAGGTCCTCGATCGACCCCAACTGGGCTCCACTACTGATCAACTAGAACGAAACACCACAAAGGACAAGATCTTCATCGAGCTCCTCCTGAGCTTGGTTGCGTCAACTGCACGGTCTCATCGGCACCTGCAAGCTGGTTTTGGAAGTATCTGTGAGCCACGGGGACTCAGCAATCTCGCACCCTCGCGATCAAGACTATTTAAGCTTATGGGTAAGGCAAAAGGTATGAGGAGGAGCTGCAGCAAGCGAGTAGCATATATGGTGGCTAACATACGCAAATGAGAGCGAGAAGAGAAGGCAAAGCACGGTCGAGAAACTATGATCAAGAAATGATCCTAGAACAACCTACATCAAGCATAACTCCAACACTGTGTTCACTTCCCGGACACCGCCGGAAAGAGACCATCACGGTAACACACGCGGTAGATGTATTTTAATTAAGGTCAACTTCAGGTTTTCTACAACCGGACATTAACAAATTCCCATCTGCCCATAACCGCGGGCATGGCTTTCGAATGTTCAAATCCCTGCAGGGGTGTCCCAACTTAGCCCATGACAAGCTCTCACGGTCAACGAAGGAATAGACCTTCTAGCAGGAAGACCCGATTAGACTCGGAATCCCGGTTATAAGACATTTCGACAATGGTAAAACAAGACCAGCAAAGCCACCCAGATGTGCCGACAAATCCCGATAGGAGCTGCACATATCTCGTTCTCAGGGCACACCGGATGAGCAAGACGTCGGGTAAGCCAGCCCAGAGTTGCCCCTGGTAGCCTCGGACATCGCTCAGTTGGACCAACATTTAGAGAAGCACTGGCCCGGGGGGTTAAAATAAGATGACCCTTGAGCCGGCCGACTCAAGGGAAAGAAAAGGCTAGGTGGAAAATGGTAAAACCAATGTTGGGCCTTGCTGGAGGAGTTTTATTCAAGGCGAATTGTCAAGGGGTTCCCATTATAACCCAACCGCGTAAGGAACGCAAAATCCGGGAACATAACACCGATATGACGGAAACTAGGGCGGCAAGAATGGAACAAAAACACCAGGCATAAGGCCGAGCCTTCCACCCTTTACCAAGTATATAGATGCATTAATTAAATAAGATATATTGTGATATCCCAACAAGTAAACATGTTCCAACCAGGAACAACATCTCCATGTTCCAACAAGGAACAAAACTTCAATCTTCACCTGCAACTAACAACGCTATAAGAGGGGCTGAGCAAAGCGGTAACATAGCCAATCAACGGTTTGCTAGGATAAGGTGGGTTAGAGGCTTGGTGCAACAATATGGGAGGCATGGTAAGCAAGTGGTAGGTATCGCAGCATAGGCATAGCAAAAGAGAGAGCAACTAGCAAGCAAAGATAGAAGTGATTTCAAGGGTATGATCATCTTGCCTGAGATCCCGCAAGGAAGAAGAACGAGTCCATGAAGCAGACAAACGGACGTAGTCGAACGGTTCCTCACAAACATGACGTTACCGGAACTAGCCCGAAGAAGCAACACCGGAAAGGAGCAAACAACATAATAAACAACCACCACATAAGCATGGCACGATGCACAATCAAGTATGATGCATGTCCGGTTTAATATGCATGGCATGGCAAAGTGCACAAGCAATCCTACAAATTAAATGGAGCTCAATATGCAATGGAGTTGCATATTGAAGAAAACACCACATGACTTATTTAGTTCTCTCTCGTTTAGGTACTCAACAATATTAAATGTTGTTAAACATGGCAAGAGGATAAGCATAATAAAACTATATCATCTAAACAATTTAAATGGGGCCGGATATAATAGACAACAAAACCGGTAAACCCCAAATGCAATTATCAATTTGGTGCAAAAACAATTTTAACCAATCTTGAAGTTGTTATCATGATGCGGATGACATGTGCAAGTTTAAGCAATTTTTAATAAAAGTTGACAAGAGCATTATGAAGCATTTGTCACCGTGGTGGAAAGGAAAGGGGTGCCACGGCAACGATAACAAAAACGGTGCCACGGCAGCGTTCCGGTTCCGGTAACTCGATTGAGATACCGATGCAAAGGAGAAGTGTGCGGTTGCGTGCAGAAGATTGTGGGGCGCTCCCCGATACCAGGTGTCCCATGAGTTGGCGACAAGGAAACGAGTGACAAATTGGACACAGTGCAAACAAAAGCATCTCAAACATCGCACGCATTCGTTCACGGACGTCGTCTCAGGGTTATACCTTCGAAGCGTGCAAACGGGTCGGTTCGAGTCGGTGTAGAGGAAGTAGTGGAAGTAGACGTTCTCGGACGTCGAGGGATGTAGTGGTTCACGCGACGGTAGTCGAAGTAGTCGTTCTCGCACGCTCTAGGGTCGAGGGTAGAGGTTCTCGCGATCTCGGCGACGGTAGTGGTACATGTTTATCGTTGCACGAGTTTCCGTAGACGTTCATGTCATCGGTGTCGAGGTACTTGGGGTCTTCGGACTTTCCGGACCCGTTCTTGCGACGGTAGTCATTCACGTTCATTTCGGAGAGGTACTTGATTACTCCAAACCCTTCGCGGTCGACGGTAGTTGAACTTGATGCTTGCGGTGCACATTTCTTCGTCAACGGTAGTAGTACAAGGTCGTCGTGGGAAGTGGTCGTACTCGCAAACTTGTCAAAAACAGGGTCTCGGTCGTCGGTATAGGTACTTGGTGAAATCCACGGGTGTCAGTAGTTGTACATGGTCTTCGCGTTGTAGTCTGACTTGGCGATTCCAAAACGTTCATCGGTAGTGGAACTTGGCGGTCTCGACGGTCGTCATGGTACTTGTCGAAAGGAATCCACCGAGACGGTCTTGTGTCCCTGGATTCAATGGCCTTGGCAACGACAAAAGGGGCAGCATCACGTAGCATGCTTGGCGAGGGGCTACAAGTGAGAGGCCATGGCAGCGGCAAAACGAGCAGCAACAACACGACTCACGAACAGAGGAGGTGCTGCCAGGCGCTGATGGTGGTGGAGCAGGGGAAGTCAACACGGGCTCACGGTGACTCTCACGACGACAAACAGAGGCGTGCGGAGAAGCAGCCGTCCGGCGATGGAGCAGAGGCGTCCATGGCCCGCGACCCAAGGTGTCGAAGATGGCCGGATCTGGGCCAGCTCGGGTTGGGGAGGCGAGGTAGCAGGCCGGTGGCGGGGCTTGGCGCGATCGGAGGACAGGACCGCGGGGCGAAGCTTGGCGGCGTCTTTGGTAGCAGGGAGGCGCGTCCCTGGCAACTGGCGTGAGGAGGAGGCTGGGGAAGGAAGGGAGCGCGCTAAGGAAGGAGGTGCGGCGCCTGGGCAGCGCTGGTGGCCTCCAGAGGCACCGGATCGAAGGCGGAGGAGGACGCGGGACGTCGGATCGGGAGGCGCCGACTGCGCTCGTCCCTGGCGGCGCTCGTCCCTGGCGGTGCGAGCAGGGAAAAGAGAGAGAGGGGTCGAGCGAGAGGACACGGGCATTGGCGGCGCTGCAGGAAGAACGAGAGGGAGAGATTGGATCGGGGAATCGGGCTAGGGTTAAGACAGAGTGCGGCTGGCTGGGCCTTGGCCTTGGGACGAATGGGCCGGTCTAGCTACAGGGAAAAGGCCTGGCTGGGCTCCTCACTCCTTCCCTCTTCTCTTTTTAAAAAAACCTCAGATAGCAAAATAAAAAGGAAAGAGCAGGTATCTAAGGGAGGTTTCTGACAAGGAGGTAAAAAGCTATGGGGTCCAGGATTTAAGTAATATTTGAATAAATTGCTTAGGGCTTTTTTTAGGTCAAGCCGCCTGTTAACAAGCACGATGTCGGCATCTGCCGCATCCAGTTGCCGCCTTAGTTCGGCAAACCTATCAGTCCGGCTAGCCACCGGAGCTTCAACCACCTGCACATAAAGGCGGTCTGGTTATTACCTGGGACTATGATTCTCTGTTTGCCGCCATTTTCAACGACAACCAGAGTCTCAGGGGCTACTATCTACACAGGGCACATCTAAAAATCTGTGGTACTATCAAAAATGTACTTCTTTTAGTGTACCTCAAAACCCTTCAGTAGACTCATAAAGACTTCATGCAACCCGCTTTCGGCGGACGAAATCTTTTCAATCACCGTACCCATCAATGTGTGGTGCTCTTCTGAGATAGCCGCTTGCTCTAGCAGATCCCTCAGTACGTACGACCGCACAGCAGACGGTGCCGGACTCTTTTGATTGCTCTCTTCAAGAGCCAGATACTAAGGACTTCGAGTGGCCATAGGATTACCTTCTGGCCTTGCCGGATCAAGAGAAACCCTCCGCAACGACACCTCGGGGTCGCCCGCCTCATGAGGCGGTATGGCAGGGGGAGGCGTTTCGCTCTCCATCATCTCTGGAAGAAGATCCCCTGAAGACGAGCTGTGCTGAGAAGGTCTAAAATCCGAACTGCAAGATAAATGCCTCGGTTATTTTCCTTAGAGGTAAAGCGAGATATTTTCATTTACCCTTTTACTTACAGCTCGGTGGAGGGCTGATCCCCTTGAGGGCATAGTGCGGCCAGGGTATCCCATAGGGCAGGACCCTCCGGCGGAGATTTCTTCCCCCGTTTGGAGACCGTTGTCTCCGGATCCTCAGAGGCGGTTCTCTTCCGTCCCTGCGGAGAGGAAGTTTCAGTTCCTCCCCTCGGCTAACCTCCTCCGCGGAGGCGCTAGCCTCCTTGTCCCCCCCTTTATCTTCTCCTGAGGGCGCTTGATAAGGCGCGATCTCCAGCATCCCGGTTAGCACGGGATTTGGTGAGGTCTCAGGGAGGGGGGCCGAACACCTGATCAACTTTGCCTTCGCTATCCAATCCTGGGTCAAAGAGCGACTTTTTTAGGGCAATGTTGCGATAAATAAACGGACAGTGTGTTCGGATGCAGAGCTACTTACTTGGGTATCCGGGCGATTGCAGCTCAGACCTACATCCTCAGTGATGTCCGGACACATTATTTGTGGTCCGAAGAACAATTTGTACATCTCTTCATGCGTCATGCCGAGGAAATGTTGAATAGCTCGTGGTCCTTCCGGGTTGAATTCCCACATGCGAAGGGGCCGGCGTTTGCAAGGCTGGACTTGATGAACTAGCATGACTTGCACTACCATAACCAAACTGAAATCTCTCTAAAAGAGATCTCGGATACAGCTTTGCAGTATTGGCACGTCCTTGGCTGGACCCCAGCTCAGCCCCCTGCTGATCCATGACATCAGTTGTGGTGGGGGGCCTGAGCGAAAGGTAGGGGCAGCTACCCACTTGGCACTTCAGGGAGCCATGATGTAGAACCACTCCCGCTGCCACAATCCGAACACCTCTGGGAAGTAACCCTCAGGCCATGGAGCGTCAGCAATTTTGCTTATTGAAGCGCCTCCGCACGCTGCATGCTTCCCCTCGATCATCTTCGGCTTCACATTGAAGGTCTTGAGCCACAGGCCGAAGTGAGGGGTAATGCGGAGGAAGGCCTCACATACGCCAATAAATGTCGAGATGTGAAGAAGGGAATCCGGGGCCAGATCATGAAAATATAGCCCGTAATAGAACATAAGACCCTTGACAAAGGGATCCAGAGCGAGGCCTAGTCCTTGAAAGAAGTGGGAGATGAACACGACACTCTCATTGGGTTCGGGAGTAGGGACGACCTGCCCTCGGGCAGGCAGCCGATGCGAAATTTCGGCGGTCAGATATCTGGCCTCTCTCAACTTCTTGATGTCTTCCGCCATGATGGAGGAAGGCATCCACCGACCTTGAAGGTTGGATCCAGACATAGTTGAAGGTCCGAAGTGCCTAAACCTAAGCTTTGTGTGTTGGAACTCGAGGCGGGAGGCGGATTTGATTGAGCACGAGAAGGAAAAAAGAAAAAGCCTTGTCCCCTTTATAAAGAGGGTGAATATCAAGCGTCCTCCTCGTGGCCGTTTGGGACTTGCCTAAGATCTAGGAGTCCTACCAATAGGCATGGTTGGGTTACCCACATCCGTATTGATGAGAATCCCGTAATAGATGGGACACAATCTCTGCTTCGACAAGACGTGCCAAGGAAACCGCCTCGCGAAACATGCTGAGATTGGTTATGAAAAACGATTTGAATAAAGACCCAGCTGTGGTGTGATGTCACGCTACGGGGTACGTCAGTAGATTAGATCTATGGAAATATTATTCTCTCTATGGTGGTATGTGGAACTTGTTTTGCAAGCCGGACACGATCCTCGTGTTCAAAATCTTCTATGAAGTATTCGGAGGAGGAACCCGCCTTGCAATGTCGAAGACAATCTGCGCGCCGGACTCATCGTCATTGAAGCCTGGTTCAGGGGCTATTGAGGGAGTCCTGGATTAGGGGGTATCCGGATAGCCGGATTATATCCTTTGGCCGGACTGTTGGACTATGAAGATACAAGATTGAAGACTTCGTCTCGTGTCCGGATGGGACTCTCCTTGGCATGGAAGGCAATCTTGGCGATACGGATATGTAGATCTCCTTACTTGTAACTGACTCTGTGTAACCCTAGCCCCCTCCGTTGTCTATATAAACCAGAGGGTTTAGTCCGTAGGACCAACAACAACAATCATACCATAGGCTAGCTTCTAGGGTTTAGCCTCTCAGATCTCGTGGTAGATCAACTCTTGTACTACTCATATTATCAAGAACAATCAAGCAGGACGTAGGGTATTACCTCCATCAAGAGGGCCCGAACCTGGGTAAACATCGTGTCCCCTGCCTCCTGTTACCATCCGCCTAGACGCACAGTTCGGGACCCCCTACCCGAGATCTGCCGGTTTTGACACCGATAGGAGGCGTTAGGAGCTGAAACCTTCCAGGAGCCACCAGAGAGCCCCACCAGCCTCGTGGTTGACAACAGATACAGGGTACCACTAATCCCTCAGGGACAAGCTTATGCTAACCATGAGTCACAGAAGAACCAGGTCATGGTGCCAGGCGATGGTTCCGGCACGGCGATGCCTGCCCCATCAGGAGAGACTCACTAGGGGTTGCGTGGGAGGGGCCAGGAGCAAGGCCCCTCCCCGCGTCGCACGGAGCAAGGCAACGCCCGGAGGTAGGCCCTCTGCCGGGGTGGCGCCGGTGACCTTTTCCCTGGCAGAGGACCCTTCGTCGTCGAGGGCGCCGCTGGCGCCCCCTCTGCCCTCGTTGGGTCATCCTGGTTTCCGGTCGTCCCGGCGGTGGTAGGGGATGGCGCAAGGCGGGGCCCTCATCAGGAAATATGAAGTAAGGCTCGCGCCTGTGAAGATCGCCGCCCGTGACACTCTCACGTAATAATGAGTGGGGTTGTACATGCCCCGGAGTCTCAGGAGTGCCGCCCTCGTGCCTCGGGGCTCCCTCCCATGCCCAGTGGCAGCACTTAGCTCCGCGCTGGTGAGAAGACGTCGAAGACTAGACTAGGCGCCGGACGCGGCCATTTGCTTTGGATCTCTTTTCTGTAACCCTGCCATCTGGATTTGGATTTAAGTTAAGTTGAATTTTCATTTGATGCGCACGGGAGGGATGCCTTTTCTCGTTCGAGCTATTTCTCGCAGTCTGGTTCTTGCCTTATTTTGAAGTTCCGCCTGTCGCTCCCCCCTCGCGGGCCCCTCACGAGCGGGGCTGAGCATGAAGCACACGAGCCACACACATGTCGCGCCACGGCTGGCGCTCGCTTATCACGCGGCCTCCTCGGGCGTGTCGACGAATTCCTCAGGAGCTTCCCAGAAACCCACAATCTCTTGAGCTGGTTTTGGGCTTGTCCAGGCTAAGGTAAACCGCAACAGCACCATTGCCCCAGCATACGTGAGTTCGTGAAGATGCATACCCAATTTGACATAGAAGGATAAAAAGCTACGATTTGTTTACATGAGGGGCTCCCCCTCTCAAAAAATGCTCTCACAATCTTTGGGGGCCACGCCCAAGTTTTTACAGGGTAAACAACAGGGAAATGTGGGGTCAGCCGGATATGTCGCTCGCCGCGTCCCCCATGTCATCTTCAGACGCACCATTGGCGTTGCTGCCGCCGTCGTTGGCGTCGCCTCCACCTTCACCGGCACCGGCATCGCCGTCGTCAACCACGTCGCCTTCATCTGCAGCGACTACCACCCCGTTGTTGTGAGAAGTGAAGGCCCTGGCCAGCGCATCCATATTGTCTTCAACCCATCGTGCCAGGTCACCCCGGATGGCTTCAGGTACGGGAGCAATGGCGGCGTCAAAATCGAAGTTGGGATCGGTGTTCCGGAGATGGCTGAAGACAGGAGAGAATGCGCGCCGAGCAGGCTGCGACTCCTCTCTTCAACAAGCTGGTGAGCCCTATCGGAACGGCTCCGCAGGCGCGTCACCATGTTGGTGAAAAAGCGGAGGTGGCTTGCATAGTCGTTCGCATGGGGACGAGGAGCATTCTCATCGCAGATATGGCCCAGGGCGGTGTTGGCCATATTCCTGAGGTCCTCGAGCATGGGGGCATGCACGCGCTCCAACGTCCGCTGCTGAAGCACTTCATCCTTGTTCTACTGTGCGACGGGCTCAGCATCTGTCGGTGTTCTGGGAACGGGGGTCCCCAGACTTGCCTGCCTGCGGCCCGCGGCGTGGCTCAAGTGGGGGCCCAGCGTAGCCCATCTTCATCAGCTCAAGCTCAAGACCCTCGCGAGGGGCCAAGCCTCGCGGGGCGGACGAGCAGAAGCTTTCTCAGAGGCAGCCTCATCAGGCAGGCTCGCAAGGAGGCGGAGAGATCAAGGCATGGGTACCTCGCGAGGAGCCCGTGACGCAAGCCATGACGATCGAGACCACGCGGGCGCCGGCCTGTGCAGTGTCCTTGTTTCCCCTTTGGTGCAAAGGGGGAAAGCACAGGCCAAGGCACCAGGCAAAGGTTACCATTCCGGTGCAACGAGACCAAGACCAACAGAGCGGCAGGACGGAGGTCACCGTGGAGCCCAAGACAGCGTCATCACCAGTGCTTTTGGCAGCCGAAGACCACCTTTGGTCAAGATAACTTGTACTAGATGTTCCCCTTCAAAATGGCCAATTGTTGGCGCCCTTCCCGCTCATTATTTGGGGAGAGGCCCAGGGCCTCTATAAATAGAGCTAGCCACCACAGAGTAGAGGACAGGGACAAGAAGGGACAGAAAAAGAGAGATAGAGAGAGATAGAGGCAATTGAACTCACCCAAGCAGTTCATCGCACCAGCTCAAGAACACCTCTTGCGAGGCTGTTCTTCCCTTGTACTGTTCTTCATCAGCCCCTGAGCCAATCCACCACACTACACACTGGAGTAGGGTATTACACCATAATGGTGGACCGAACCAGTATAAACCTTGTGTCCCTTGTGTTGTTCGTTGTTTCCAGCTAGATCACACGAGGAGATTGGACGTAGATCGATAGGGGAGAGATCTCCGCGCGCACCCCAGTGTTCGAACCTCAAGGGTCTGCCGGAACCCGAAATCCGACATTTGGCGCGCCAGGTAGGGGTGCGCCAGAATCTTTCTTCCGCTGTTCGCGTACGATCTTCCGTTGTGTCCATGGCTGACACCCGCCGGGCTCGCGCCGAGCGCCGAGCTGCTCTCACCACCCGCATCGCCCAGACGGCACCCGTCGGCGGACGCCCTCGTCGTTCCCCGTCGCATGCCGCCAACGCCGCCACCGGCCCGGCGGGGGACGAGCAGCAGGCCTTGTCCCAGCATCCTTCGGTGCGGCGAGAGGGCCACACTGCCACGCCGTCGCTGACTCTAGCCGCTTCGTTGTCCCACGCCCGTCGCGCCCCCACGGACACGCACGCCGTGTTGCTCCTGGCAAGAGAGCTCTTGCACTACCGCCCCGTCGACGACCTCTACGAGGACTGGCTCGCCCGCATCACCGAGCTCGTCAGCGCCGCAGGGGGCTCCCCCTTGCCATCCCTCTCGCTGCCTCGACCTCCATTCTGCACCGGAGGCGGGGATCAGGAGGCGCCTCCACCACCTCCTTCCCAAGAAGGCACCCTGACTCCAAGGCGCGCAGCCCCAGGGTGAGACCCTCCGCCTCCGGCGCCTGCGCGGCAAGAAAGGAGCTGCCAAGAGATCCCTCGTCCCCGAGAAGGTGCTGGCGCACTCCCAGCGCCGGCACGCCAAGATCGCGTCCCTGCACCTCCACACCAAGACCCCGCGCTGCTCCAAGCGGTGGCGCGCGGTAATCCCCAGGAACAAGCCCAACACCAGCAAAAGGCACCGGTGGCCACGGCAGGCTACCGCGCCCTCACCCCCGAGCTACGCGGCGTCGCATGGCCAGGCAAATTCAAGCCTAACCTGCCCCCTCACTACGATGGCACGACGGACCCCGCGGAGTTCCTACAGCTCTACGAGCTATGCATCGAAGCCGCCAACGGAGACGAAAGGGTCATGGCGAACTGGTTTCCCATGGCGCTCAAGGATGGGGCCTGCACCTGGCTCCTGAACCTGGCTCCTTGCACAATCTCCTCCTGGGATGAGATGCGCACTCGCTTCATCGCCAACTTCCAGGGCACTCGCGACCGGCCCCCGGCCGTGAGCGATCTGCGCCGCATCAAGCAGCAGCAACGGGAAACCCTATAGAAATACATCCAGTGCTTTAACAATGCTCGCCTCAAGATCCCCAAGGTGACTGAAGAAGCCATCATCTCGGCCTTCTCCGATGGCGTACGCGACATCAAGATGAAGGAGGAGCTAGCAATCCATGAAGACCCGTGCACATCCCTGGAGCTGTTCAACTTGGCGACCAAGTGCGCCAGGGATGAGGAAGGGCACCTTTCCCTCCTCGAACTCCTGACTGCCGACCCAGAAGAGAAGAAACCCAAGGCCAAGGACATGAAGCACAAGGGGGCTGCCGTGCTTGCAGCGGAACCAGACACCAAGCGAGGCAGAGATCAGCCTGAGTCATCCAAGGGCAGCCGATACTGTGTGTACCACGACCTCCACACCCACAACACCAACGAATGTCAAGAGCTCAGGGCCGTAAGAGATGGACGTGTCGGCCGACGCCCCAAGCGCAATGACAAGGGCAATGGCCGAGGAGGAGGAAGAGGTGGCGGGCGATGGGAAGACCGCGGCCCTCGCCAAGGGTGGCGTGGCCGACCTCGCGAGGATCGCTGGCAGGACCAGCTGTCCGAGTAATGGGCCACGGGTAGGCCAACCCAGGCCCAGAACCTTTCAAGACATTGGGGCAGACTACGCCCTTTGAGGCCCCAGGACGAAGAGCCGCCTTCTGAGAGTCGGCGGCGAGGCGGCCGGCTACTCACTCGCGGCCGAGTCCCAGGGACGACTTCAGGATAAGCCGACTCCTGACCGGCGACTTTCAGAGAAGCCGGCCTTGGGGAGTCGGCCTGCGACGCCAACAACCCCCATGCCCTCATAAAGAGGGACGGGACGGGGAGTGGCCACAGTGAGGACCACTCCCACCCCTTTTTCCAAGGGCAGGCGTAGCTATAGTACGCCATACCCGCGAAGATTTCCGCGCGGCGCGACACTGTTGCCATGCCGGCCCTGACATCAGCCCTAGGGGGCGGAGCCCTGTGCCCACGACGACCTGCTGGTACGACCCAGGGATGATGGGTCCCACCAGTCGGCGGGCGTACGAAAGACGGTGAAAGCACCACCAGTCGGCCCGGATGGGAGTCAGCCACCAGAAGTCGGCGGGCCCCTCCCACGGGCCCCACGCGCCATTAATCCGACACGACAAGTAGTGGCCACAGTGATCACACGCCAGACGGCGGGGCTGTCACGACGACCTCATGACCGAGCCTGCGTCATTAGAGGCACGTCTACAGTAATCTGCAGCCGGCAAAGACCCGCCCACGGTGGACGCGGCCTGTCGGCCCCACACCAAGCCAGTCGGCGGGCCCCAGGAGTCGGCAGATCAGACGGCGTCCAGAGGGACTGACGGCTGGGCCGCGCCAGCCGGATTACCATTGTACCCCTGGGGGGTAGGCCTATATGAACCCCCCAGGGCATCCATGCAAAGGGTTGGAATCCATGAGCACTAGACCATATCATATAGGAAGGAGAGAGCTAGCCTTGCCTTCTCCTACCTCCAGGAAATAGCTCAAGGAGCAACTATGTAAATACTTTACCATAGTGATCATGCGGAGACCCCGTAGAGCAGCAGTAGGGGTATTATCTCCCCGGAGAGCCCTGAAGCTGGGTAAGATTCGCTGGCGTGCATGTCTTCGCCTTATCCCGTTTCCAAGCACCGGCGACGTTCTACTCGCCTCCACCATGATAAGCCACCCTTTGGCATATGTCGCACCCAACCCCCGACATTTGGCGCCCACCGTGGGGCATGGTGCACCGTCGTCCGAAGACCTGCTCTGGACGGGAACCCTTTTCCTCCCTGGCGAGCGCAGCCAGCCAGGCACGCCAGGCGGAGTTTGCGCTGACGCGCTGCACGGCATTGAGATCGCCTGCGCAGCCAGCTGCCTCGCCGAACTTGTCGGCGAGGTTCGCCTCTCTGACGAACCTGCATCCAAGGCAGGCACGAGCGGCCCCGAGAGCCTTCTCGCGGGCCTCCTCGACCAACTCCACGTCGCCGGCGAGCCTGCCGTGGACTTGGAGTCTGTAGGTTCCACTGACCCGATGCTGGTCGACTCCGACACCGTGTCGCTCCACGCGTTTCCCACCAACGTGGTGGTCTACGACGAACCTCTCCCTCGTGCGAAGAGTGACGGAAGCACCATCACCGAGGTGCTCGTCATCGGTCATGACGAGCCTCCCGGCGGAGGAGCGCATGACCCACTTGGCGCGGCACTACAAGACCTGACTGCGCCCATTCCGAAAGACGCTGATGCGGAGACGTTGGAGGCGCGCCGCCTTCGGCTCGTCGAAGGCGCGAAGAAGCTGGCTAGCATGAGACGCTTGTCAGAAGCCTACCAGAGTGAGATAGATCGCGCTGTTGGTGGCTCGCCAGCCCCAGCTGGGCCCAGCCGCCTTGGCACGGTCCAGCAGCGCAGCGTGGCCATCGCCAACCTGTTCGGGGCAAGTCGCCCTGTGTACGCCACGCCTGCGGAGAACATTCGAGCCGCCCAGGCGGTGGCAGACGAGTTGGACAACTTCGAGGGCGAAGAGCGCCGCCTGATGATGGAGCGAGTCCAGCGGCTCCTCGACACGCGGCTGCCGCGCAGAACGAGGCCGGCTGCCGCACGAAGGTGCCGCAGCGGCAAAACGACGACCTTTGCCGAGATCAAGGCACGATGTCTCGGACGCCGACTAGCGGTGCCCGAGGAAGGAAAGACAAGGATCCGACTGTCAGCCACAGTCAGACTCACATTACCATAGAGCGCGACCAAGATGGCCTCCCGAGAGCAGTAGAACGACGGGACGACTATCCACCTCCTCCTCCTCGCAAGGAAAGGCGAGTCTCCCCGCCGCCTGTTGACCATCCGACTCTCAGCGACCGCCTTGGCCGCCGTGAGGGAGTCGGGGAAAACGACGCCCGCCACCGCATCGATCGACTTCACCGATCCCTGGCGCTGGAAGAAGAAGACGAGTTGGGTCTGCCTTGTTTCGGGCCCCACATTCGAGACGAGCCCTTTCCCAAAGGGTTCACGCTCCCAAGAGACACTCCCAAGTACACCGGCTCCGTGAAGCCAGAGGACTGGCTGGTTGACTATTCGACGGCTGTCAACATAGCGAACGGCAACAAGCGTGTCGCCGTAAAATACGTTCCGCTCATGCTCCAGGGCACGGCTCGACATGGCTGAACAGCCTGAAGCCCCGCAGCATCAACAGCTGGGTCGACTTCACCGAAGCATTCATCCGCAACTTCACAAGCACGTACAAGTGTCCTCCCAAGCCTCGTCAGCTTTCCTTGTGCATGCAAGGCCCCAACGAGTCGACCCACGACTACCTCACGCGTTGGGCCGAGTTTCGGAACTCCTGCGAGGGCGTGCACGAGGTGCAGGCTATCGAATATTTCACCGCCGGGTGCAGAGAAGGCACCCTCCTCAAGCACAAGCTCCTCTGCGACGAGCCAGAAACCCTCGACGAGCTGCTGATCATAGCAAACAAGTATGCCACGGCCGACTCCTCCATGAAGGCGGAGATTCAAGTTAGCGCAACTGGCAAAGTGGCCCCTCAGGCTCCAAGAACTCCGGTAGGATACGCCAGTCGGCGGCAACAGCAGAACGACCACAAGCGCAAGGCCCCGCAGCCGGCTTCCAGCAGCCGCAGGTCGCGACAGTTGAAGGCCAGCAGCTGGATGGGAAGCCTCCACCCAAGCGACAGAAAGGTGGCAAGCCCAACTGGTTGCCGGCTTTCTCATACGAGCAGACTCTGGATGGTCCTTGCAAGTTCCATAGCGGCGCAAAGCCGTCGATTCACACCACCCGGAAGTGCCACTGGCTCACCAGGATCGCCAAAGGAGACGGCCTCCTACCTCCCCCGCCTGCTGGGCAACAGCCTCCGTCTCCGCCCCAGCAGCCGGCTGTCAGGCCAATCGGCGTAGTACAAGATGAGTACCCCGAAGAGCATGGAGCCTACGTGATATTTACCAGCATGGCTGATGATCGACGCAGCAAGCGGTTGCAGCGACAAGAGGTGAATGCAGTAGCATCAGAGACGCCAGAGTTCATGCACTGGTCCGAGAAGCCTATCAGCTAGAGCAGGGCTGATCACCCAGAGGTGATGCCGAGTCCGGGCTCTTATGCCTTGGTCTTGGATGCCACCTTTGCCACGGATAGACGAGTTGCTCGTTTCTCGCGAGTTCTGATAGACGGAGGCAGCAGCATCAACATCATGTACAAGGACACCATGGAGAAATTAGGAATCAAGCAAAGACAGCTTCAGAACAGCCGGACTGTGTTCCACGGCATTGTTCCTGGGCTTTCCTGCTCACCAATCGGCAAGATCCTGAGGGACGTCCTCTTTGGAGACAAAGATCACTTTCGCCGAGAGTCAGTTTGGTTCGAGGTGGTGGACCTCGAGAGCCCATACCATGCACTACTTGGCCGACCCGCCCTGGCCAAGTTCATGGCGGTCCCCCACTACGCCTACCTCAAAATGAAGATGCCCAGTTCCAGGGGGATTCTGACCGTAGCTGGCGATTACCGGAAGTCGTCTGCCTATGCGGCTGAGAGTAGTCGGCTGGCCGAGTCCCTGGTGATCGCGGCCGAGAAGCGGCTCCTTGACCGGGTTGTGCCGATGGCCGGCAAGCAGCTAGAGGTGTCGCCTAACCCAAAGGAGTCGGAGGCTGAGGGTTCGTTCAAGCCGGCCAAGGAGACAAAGAAGATACCCTTGGATCTGGAGCACCCAGAGAGGTACGTTGTCATAGGCGCAAACCTCGACAGCAAATAGGAAGGCGAGCTCGTCGATTTCCTCCGTGAGAATCGGGACATCTTCGCATGGTCCCCCAAAGACATGCCAGGTGTACCGACGGAATTCGCCGAGCACAAGTTACATGTCCGATCTGATGCAAAGCCGGTCAGGCAGCCCTTGCGCCGCCTGTCAGAAGAAAAGAGAAGAGTTGTCAGAGAAGAGATAGCCCGACTCCTAGCAGCCGGCTTCATTATGGATGTATTCTTTCCAGAATGGCTAGCCAACCCGGTCCTGGTACTGAAGTGAATGTGTATTGACTACACAAGCCTCAACAAGGCCTGCCCCAAGGACCCGTTTGCTCTACCAAGAATTGATCAGGTGATAGACTCCACTGCCGGATGCGAGCTGTTGAGCTTTTTGGACGCATATTCAGGATATCACCAGATCAAGCTGAACCCGACTGACAGACTGAAGACCGCCTTCATCACGCCGTTTGGAGCCTTCCGCTACCTCACCATGACGTTTGGCTTGAGGAATGTCGGCGCCACCTTTCAGCATTGCATGCAGAAGTAATTCCTCAAGCAACTCGGCAGAAACGCCCACGTCTACGTGGACGATGTGGTGGTGAAGACAGAAAAGCGTGGAACACTACTGGAAGACCTCAAGGAGACCTTTGAGAACCTGCGCCGATTCCAGATCAAGCTCAACCCTGAGAAGTGCGTCTTTGGAGTACCAGCCGGCCAACTCCTTGGCTTCCTGGTATCTGAACGCGGCATAGAGTGCAACCCTATAAAGATCAAGGCCATTGAGAGGATGGAGGTACCCAGCCGACTGCTGGACGTGCAAAAGTTCACCGGCTGCTTGGCGTCCATCAGCCGATTCATCAGTCGGCTGGGCGAGAAAGCTCTCCCCTTATACCAGCTCATGAAGAAGACCACTTTTTTCGAGTGGAACCACAAGGCGGACGAAGCTTTTCTCCAGTTGAAGAAGATGCTGACTACTCCACCCGTTCTGGCGGCTCCGACTCCTAAGGAACCTATGCTCCTGTACATCGCTGCCACCAACCGGGTAGTCAGCACAGTCATTGTAGTGGAACACAAGGAGGAAGGCAAGGCACTACCTATCCAGAGACCGGTATATTACCTGAGCAAAGTATTGTCGGCCTCCAAGCAGAACTACCCCCACTACCAGAAGATGTGCTATGGCGTGCACTTTGCCGCCAAGAAATTGAAGCCTTACTTCCAAGAGCATCCAATCACTGTGGTCTGCATGGCCCCACTTGCCGAGATCATCGGAAGCCGAGATGCTTGTGGCCGAGTAGCCAAGTGGGCCATAGAGCTGGCTCCCTACACCATCCACTACCAGCCCCGCACCGCCATCAAGTCACAAGCACTGGCCGACTTTCTCGTCGACTGGGCCGAGACCCAGTACCTACCTCCAGCGCCCGACTCCACCCATTGGCGGATGCATTTCGACGGCTCCAAGATGCGCACCGGCTTGGGAGCCGGCGTTGTCCTCACTTCTCCTAAAGGCGACAAGCTCAAATACGCGCTGCAAATCCATTTTGCCGCCTCCAACAACGTCGCTGAGTACGAGGCGCTCATTCATGGGCTCCGGCTTGCCAAAGAGCTTGGCATTCGCCGGATCCTATGTTATGGCGACTCGGACTTAGTAGTCCAGCAGTCGTCTGGCGACTGGGACGCCAAAGATGCAAACATGGCGAGTTATCGTTTCCTCGTTCAGCAACTCAGTGGGTATTTCGAGGGGTGCGATTTCCTCCGTGTGCCAAGAAACGACAACAACCAAGCAGACGCCTTGGCACGAATCGGCTCTACCTGCCAAGCGATACCATCCGGCGTCGCCCTTCAATGCCTCCTCAAGCCGTCTGTCAAGCCTTCACCAGAATCAGACTCCATCTTCGTGCCGGCTCCTCCCGAAGAAGTAGGATCCGACTCCAGAGCCCTGACAGACGGTACAGGGATTTTGGCAGATGGCTCCAAAGCCGCCATAGTCGAGGCCGGCCTAGGGACTGCAGAACCCGGCCCGGGGACTGCGGCGGCCAGCCCGAAGACACCAGAACTCGGCCCCAGAGCCGCGCCAGTTGGCCCGGGGACTTCATTAATCCAGCAAGTGGTTGTTGACTCCAACCCGCCGCCTCCCAGCCCAGCCGCCCTCGTCCAAGTCGCAGTTCTGGCAGTCGAAGAAATAGCAGCACCCTCATGGGCTCAGCCCATCCTCAAATTTCTGGTGAGCAAAGAGCTGCCGACTGATGAGACCTTAGCTCGGCAAGTACAACGCTGAGCGGCAGCCTACACCATAGTCAACAGAGAGCTGGTCAGGCGCAGCGTCACTGGTGTCTACCAGCGCTGCGTAGAGCCAGAGCAAGGCCAAGCAATTCTCAAAGACATCCATCAAGGCGAGTGCGGCCACCATGCGGCTTCAAGAGCACTCGTCGCCAAAGCTTTCCGACACAGTTTCTTTTGGCCAACGGCCTTAGAAGAGGCCAAGGAATTGGTCCAAAAATGCAAAGGGTGCCAGAAGTTCCGCTCCAAGCCGCATCAGCCGGCTTCTGCACTCAAGACCATCCCCATTGCCTGGCCTTTCGCAGTTTGGGGTCTAGACATGGTGGGACCATTCAAGACGGCACGAGGCGGCTTAACTCACTTACTTGTCGCGGTGGACAAGTTCACCAAGTGGATAGAAGCGAAGCCAATCAAGAAACTGAATGGTCCGACTGCCATGACCTTCGTCTCCGACATCACAATTCGGTACGGCATACCACAAAGCATCATCACCGACAACGGCACAAATTTTGCCAAAGGCGCCTTGGCTCGTTTCTATGCGACACAGGGCATCTGACTGGACCTAGCATCCGTTGCCCATCCACAGTCAAATGGCTAGGTGGAGCGAGCAAACGGCCTCATCCTGTTCGGCATCAACCCCGACTGATCGAGCCTCTGGAGTGCTCGGCTGGCTGCTGGCTCGACGAGTTGCCAACCGTCCTCTGGAGTCTGCGCACGACTCCAAACAAGTCAACCAGCTTCACGCCTTTCTTCCTCATCTACGGTGCTGAAGCCGTCATCCCAACGAACATAGAGTTTGATTCCCCGCGAGTCACCATGTACACCGAGGAAGAAGCATAAGAAGCATGGCAAGACGGTGTCAACCTGCTGGAAGAGGGCCGGCTATTGGCACTCAGCCGGTCCAGCATCTACCAGCAGAGCCTGCGCAGATACTACAACAGGAAGGTCAGGCCGAGATCTTTCCAGGAGGGCGACCTCGTGCTCCGATTAATCCAGCAAACAGCCGGCCAGCACAAGCTGTCAGCACCTTGGGAAGGCCCCTTCATCATCGGCAAAGTGCTGGGCAACGACTCCTACTACCTGATCGACGCTCAAAAGCCCCGAGCATGCAAGAGGGACGACTCCGGCAAAGAGACAGAGCGGCCATGGAATGCAAATCTCCTCCGAAAATTTTACAGTTAAACACAGTATGTATCACGCTACCTTTTGTATTAAAAGTACCAAGACTTCGGGCCCCCGAGAAGAGCTCGGGGACTGCCCTCTTTTATCTATATGATAAGAAATATGCCTTTGAGTATATTACTCTTTGTTATGCCGTTTGGCACCGGGTTCGACTAGTCGGCTCGGGGACTTGCCGATCTGTGCTATCAAATGCTTCCTGCAGCCGGACAAGTAGTGTGTGGCGTCTAAACCGTCTCCTGCCAGAAGCCGCAGCTCGCAGAGCGACTGTCTGGTGGGCAGGAGTAAGGAAGAATGGGCGTCCACATGAAAAATGGCTAAGGACTCAAAGCACAAACATAGCTTAAGGCCGGCTTCCAGCCTTTTTTCGCAAACCGACTCTTGAATAGTCGGCTCGCCGCCTTCTATCCGACTTGTTAAACAACCCTAAAAATGGCTAAGTACTTACCTTCCCAAAGTGACCAAGAATTTGATCCAGCAGCAGTCCGCGGAGCGGCTGTCTGACTGACAAAGACGGCAACTGAGGGAAGACGGCAAAGGAAAAAGCCAAAAGAACAATGAGCAAGAAGGATAGAAGTCGTATGAATATTTACATAACAAAGGCCCTTGGCCGAATCTTCGAGCAGAATTTCAAAATACACCCCATGGGTGGAATTGTGCAAATTAACAAGTTCTTCAAAAACTGTTAGAACAGATAAAACAAAGGCAAGGTGGCAGCCTAGGGGGCAGCAGACGGGTTTGGAGGATCGGAGGAGATGGTGGTGTTGGACGTTGGGGCAGCCGGCTGGGCGGTCTTGGCTTGATCACCTCCGGCAGTAGTCGGCTTGGGCAGGCACGACTCATTGCTGGAGGCGCGGTCGAGCTGAGGCTGGCCGTCCGCTCCGTCTTCCGGTGCCTCCGTCTCGCTCCTGTCCTCCGCCTCGTCTTCCTCCTCGACGCTAGAGTCGATCACCTCTGCGAGTCCTCGCCGTAGTCGGGGTTCGGCCCAAAGCACTCTGGAGGCACCTCCTCGCCATCTTCAGCCCGCTCGGGGACAAAGATGCTGGTGTCGGTGTACTCGGCGATTGCCGCCGCACGCTTGACAAGGGCATCTTCCACGGCTGCCAGCTCCGGCTAGGCCTCTGACCGGAGTGTGGCCAGCCGGTCTAGTTCCAGCCCCGGGTACCACGCCTTGACGAATTCCAAGGCTCGGCGCGCTCCGGCCCGGGCCGAGGAACCCTTCCAGGCCTCAAGAAGGCCAGCCGCGACCTCCAGCCAGTTGGCAGTCCGACTGGGGGTGCGCGGAGCCTGCACGTCTGGCCACAGGGCAGCGATCGCTTGGGCGCCGACACGTTGAAGCCGGTGCCGCATCTGGTGGGCCGGCTGTCGTGGTTCTAAGCCTGACAGTAGAGTGGGGGGTAGGTATGGAGAGGCAAGGTCCTAGCTATGGAGAAGTTGTAAACACAAGAGATGTACGAGTTCAGGCCCTTCTCGGAGGAAGTAAAAGCCCTACGTCTCGGAGCCCAGAGGCGGTCGAGTGGATTATGTGTATATGAGTTACAAGGTGCCGAACCCCTCTACCTGTGGAGGGGGGTGGCTTATATAGAGTGCGCCAGGACCCCAGCCAGACCACGTAGGAGAGGGTTTAAGGTGAGTTAAGTCCGGGGCGTTACTGGTAACGCCCCACATAAAGTGTCTTTACTATCATAAAGTCTACTTAATTACAGGCCGTTGCAGTGCAGAGTGCCTCTTGACCTTCTGGTGGTCGAGTGAGTCTTCGTGGTCGAGTCCTTCAAGTCAGTCGAGTGAGTCCCTCGTTGGTCGACTGGAAGGTGACCTCTTCTAAGGGTGTCTTTGGGCAGGGTACTTAGACCAGGTCTGTGACCCTACCCTAGGTACATGACCCCATCATTAGCCCCCGAATGGATTGAGGCTTCGAGTGAGGAAGGAGTTGATGTTATTTCCGATTAACTTTTGCACACTGGTCGTGCGTTGTTCTGGACCAAAGAATCTCTTCGTTGATAGTGACCAACTTGTCTTCAGTCGACTCGATCCATTCTCTTCTTTCGTCGAGTGATCTTTCAGGCTTTGACGATTTCCGAGCGACGGGTCACTGGAAATCCCGCGTCTGACAGACCGGTCTGCCGTTCGCGGATTCCGCGGGATGCGAAATTTGGGGAAGCGCGCGAAACGGAGCGGACCGCGGCATTCGGATGGGACGGGATATAGACGCCTCGATCCCCGCGCCGCTTTCTTCGCCACGTATCCCGCCTGCATAACTGTTCTGGATATGATTAGATCGACCGGGCCCACCTGTCATTCACTCGGAAGGGACCTTATAAATGCGCCCGGCGAGGGTTTTTTGTACAGTGCCTCAGCATTCTTTTTCTCTGCTCCCTTCGTCTCCGCCCAACACGCTCGCTCTCGCCTCCGCCCAACCTCTCCTCGCGCGTCTCGCCGGCAACCATGGCCAAGGAGAAGACGGCGGCGCTGGAACGCGCGAAGAAGGCGTTGGCGACGGAGAAGGCGAAGAGGAGATCCACCAGCCACGGCGGGTCTTCGTCTAGATCCCGCCTGCCGAAGGGCTGGGTCCAAGGAGATTGGATCCAGTCGACCATCACGGAGAAAGATCTCCTCGACATGGCCAACGAGGGCTTGATCCCCCATGGAGCTGCGAGGCTTCCGGGGAAGGAGTGGCAGCCCCAGCCAGAAGAGGGTGAGTGCGTGCTCTTGGCCACCCATGTTGATCGTGGATTTTCTTTGCCGCCGAGTATTTTCTTCCGTGGTTTCTTGAACTTCTTTGGAGCGCAGCTCCACCACTTTACCCCAAATTCTATCGCCTATCTTGCCGCCTTCGTGTCCATGTGTGAGGGTTTTCTGGGCTGTCGACCGCACTGGGGCTTGTTCAAGCATATATTCACGTGTCGCTCTCAGACCGTGAAGAAGGCGAGCCCAGGCGACGAAAGAACCCGAGTCGTCCAAATGTGTGGGGGCCTGGGGATCCAGGTGAGGAATAAGAGCACCTTCCCAGCCATGACTTTTCCCGAGTCAGTCAGAGGCTGGCAGTCGACCTGGTTCTACTGCCAGGATCAGTCGACGCCGGGGCAGTCGAGTGGACTCCCTTAGTTTACCATGGACCGAGTGAACAAGCCCTCCTCTCTGAAGTTGATTCCGGAGGAGAAAGCTGACGTGAAGATGTTGATGGAGCGCGTGGTACAGTTGGTTCGGGAGGGAGTGACGGGCATGGATCTCCTGGAGGTTTTCCTTAGGCGTCGTATCCAGCCCCTTCAGTTCCGGAGCCACTGCATGTGGTTGTATTGTGGGACTGAAGACGAGACTCGAGTCCATCCAGAAGTAGTCGACGATGTCACTCTGGAAAGATGGATGGCCGCCGTTACCGGAAACAAGGATAACCCACGCGGAGCCAGAAGGATTCCTCCACTCGACCACAACAGTGATCCAGACAAGGTATGCCTGCTCTGCTCTCTACTGTGTTCTTGTCATATTCATTTCTGTTTATTCTGCCAATTGGTCGATTGATCCTTGTCTTGATGTCTATCAGGCCCTCACCGAGCTGTACTCGATGCCCAATGGAGCACAGGCTCCGACTGAAGAGGGTGAGGCGAGTGGGGGCGAGAGCCAGGAGGAGGAGGAATGGGACTCGGACGTTGCTGAGGATGATGATGACGATGACGACGATGACGGTGATGAAGATGACGCTGAAGACGAGGAAGAAGAGGAGGAGGAGGTCGTACCACCGCGCTCAGAAAGGCGGTCGAAGCTTGTCCACGACCCTTCGACTGAACGTGGCAAGGGAGTTGCGACCGTTGCACAGTCGACCAAGCGCCCTCGGACCACCTCTCCTGCGCCGACTGAAAAGGCGCCGAAGCAGCCCCGGGCGGCTCCGTCGAAGCCGACCAAGCTCCTGCCGAAGATGAAGGTGTCCATCCCCACCATATCAGGGTAATCATGCTGCTTAAGTCTTCTTATTTTGTGTGAACTTTGTCTCTGGTCGACGCTGAAGTTAGTCGACTGATTCTTTGGAGTTGCAGTGCTGCTACTTCTGAGACCTCAGCCCGGGCTGATGACCATGAGATGGAGGACGCAGCAACCTCAAAACCAGGTACTATATTCTTAACGCCGTTTTTAGTCGACTGACTCGTGATCTCTAATCCTGATTCTTCTCTGTAGCTCCACCCAATGTTGTTATCACTCTCCCTGATGATGATGAGGATGAGGAACCGCTGAAGTGCAGAAAGAGTAGGAAAGCGTCTGCCAGCAGGGTGCCCCAGGATGTGGTGGCGCCCGAGACTCTGATTGCGGAGGAAGGGAATACCACTCGACACACTGTGTCCTTCGCAGATCCACTGACGAGTGCTCAGCAGCCCTCCCTCTTCATGACGCACCACGTCCCAGAGGACCAAGCTGGCGCCGTGAAGGAGGCGATACGCCAGGCAGGGATCATGATGGAGCAGTTAAGGACCATCCGGGATGCGAGCCAGGCAGCTTACGACGCCAGTTCCGCCCTTCAAAGCAATGTTCAGGTCAGTCGACCACTGCCTGTTCTGTTAGGATATGCTATCAAAAACTTTTCTTTCTAGAATTTATAGTAGTCACCCACTGGGTGTATCGATTCAGACTCCGTGTTAGCGGGAGCACGCTGAGTGCACCCGCTGGGTGTAGTCCCCAAGGCTAAGGTCGACTGCTGGCAGTCGGCCTTACGCTTTATAATTTCGGGTTTTCCGTCATTCGACTATGTCGAATGGATTTCGCAAACAGGTCGACTGGTCGACTCTGTCTTCAATAGGATTAGTGGGGGCACGCTGAGTGCACCCACTGGGTGTAGTCTCCAAGGCTAAGGTCGACTGCTGGCAGTCGGCTTTAGGTTTTATAATTTCAGTCTTTGCATCATTCGAGTATGTCGAATGGATTTTGCAAACCGGTGGGGGCACGCTGAGTGCACCCACTGGGTGTAGTCCCCGAGACTGTGGTCGACTGCTTGCAGTCGATTACAGTCTTAAAGAATACATCTCTCTCTCTCTCTCTCTTTTTTGAGGTCGACTGGTCGCCTCTATCTTCGATAGGATTAGTGGGGGCACGCTGAGTGCACCCACTGGGTGTAGTCTCCGAGACTACGGTCGAATGCTTGTATTCGGCTGTAGTCTTAGAAACGTGTGATTTTTCCCTTTTTCACTCGGAAGTGAATTATTTTTGACATCTAGTCGATTGGTTCTCCGTAGAACTCCTGTGATCTTGTGGCTCACTACTCTGATCTGGAAAACAAGCACACTCAACTCGAGCTGAACTTGAAGTTGGTTCAGGAGAAGCTGACGAAGGCAAAGGAGGAGACCGAAGGTATGTTTGGTGAGACCCTGACGACTGCTTTTCCCCTTGTTTGTTTCAAAATCTGATCTTGCTGTAACTTGCAGGTAAGGTAAGGGAGGCCCAACAGAAGAAAGACCTTGAACTAGCTGAAAAGATCAAGCTTGCTGACGAGAAGTTAGCTTCAGTCACCAAGCTTGAACAAGACAATACCAATCTGAAAGCTGCTCTTGGGATCGCCAACAAGGAGGTCAGTCGACTGAAAACTGATAAAGCTACCCTGACCGACCAAGTCAGTAAGTTGACTGGGAAGAAAAATGATCTGGAGGCCTTCCTGAGTGGTCTTGCCAAGAAGCTGTTTCTTATGCTTGAAGGTAAACCTCTATGCTCGGCAATCATTTCCAATCGTGGTTTTTCCATTCGACCATTCCCTTGACTCAGTGATCGTCCTTGCAGAATTTTGCCAAAACTTTGAAGAAGAAACTAGCCGGCTGGAGCCAAACCTCGACCCCGTCAATTCTCCGGTGAACGACGAAGTTGCCATGGATGTTTTCCGACTGGAGTCCCGTGTTGCAGCTGTCGTGGACTATCTCGCAAGGCTGAAGGTCGCCACATCTCGCATCGACTCGACGCTCTGGCCCGGGGAGACACTTCAGAATGACCTTGAGTCGCTGATGGCTCGCTTGAACACGATCCCTGGTCGAGTGCAGGAATGGAAGAAGTCCTCGGCTCGGTGCGGTGCAGATGTTGCTCTGTGTCTGGCCCGAGTCCACTGCAAAGATGCGCGAGAAGAGAAGCTGGCGGCCCTTCGGGTGGCCAACACCAAGAAACACGACTTCAGGTCCTTTATGGAAACTTTCCTTGCGGCTGCCACTCGGATCGCAGACGGAATTGATCTTGATGAGTTTGTTGCACCTTCCAGCCCTCCACAGGAGGGGTAAAAAACTTCTTCTAAGCTCGACGCTTTAAATTTGCCTCGGAATGCCGAGTGGAATTGTAACCAATAAACCTTAACGGGCTTAACGCCTGAGCACTTTCGGTTCCTTTAGATATCGATTCGAACTTGAATTTGGTGCTTGAATATGATTGCTTTTGGCTCGAAATGTCTTTTGCAGGTTCAAAGCAGGGCGCCTTTACTGCAATCGACTTATTCCTTAGTCCACTTAGGCGAGCACTGGGCTGCGGCTAAGCCTCCGAGTGGAAGTCCGGCTTACCACTCGGTAGGATTTCGATAACTTAGGCGAGTTCTTGGACTGCAGCTAAGCCCCCGAGTGAGAGGTTTGCTCTTCACTCGGTAGGATTTTTTTACAAACTTAGGCAAGCACAGGGCTGCAGCTAAGCCTCCGAGTGAGAGGTTTGCTCTTCACTCGGTAGGATTTTTATAACTTAGGCGAGTGCTTGGACTGCAGCTAAGCCCTCGAGTGAGAGGTTTGCTCTTCACTCGGTAGGATTTCGATAACTTAGGCGAGTGCTTGGACTGCAGCTAAGCCCCCGAGTGAGAGGTTTGCTCTTCACTCGGTAGGATTTCGATAACTTAGGCGAGTGCTTGGACTACAGCTAAGCCCCTGAGTGAGAGGTTTGCTCTTCACTCGGTAGGATTTCGATAACTTAGGCGAGTACTTGGACTGCAGCTAAGCCCCCGAGTGGAAGTCCGGCTTACCACTCGGTAGGATTTTAGATAACTTAGGCAAAACGGATTCGCAGCTAAGCCTCCGAGTGGGAGTCTGGCTCACCACTCGGTAGGATTTTTTACAAACTTAGGCGGAACGGATTCGCGGCTAAGTCACCCACTGAGGGGAATTTTATTGGACAAAAATAAAAAGTGACAAAAATTATGGAGGAACTATGACACTATTATTTTGAGGTCCATGAACTACAGAAGTACTTTATTGCAACTCATCCGAGTGATAAACCTTAAGTCTAAAATGGGCAGAGTAGTTCCGCGTTCCAAGCTCGGGGCTCGTCGATATTATGCTCGACGTTGTAAAGACGGTACGCCCCGTTGTGGAGAACCTTGGTGACGATGAAGGGACCTTCCCAAGAAGGAGCAAGCTTGTGTGGTTTGTGCTGATCCACTCGGAGAACCAAATCTCCTTCCTGGAAGGCTCGACCTCTCACATTTCTGGCGTGGAAACGACGCAAATCTTGTTGGTAGATGGTCGACCGGATCAGAGCCATCTCCGTTTCTTCCTCTAAAAGGTCGACTGCGTCCTGCCGCGCTTGTTCAACTTCTGCTTCGTTGTAGATTTCAACTCGAGGAGCATTGTGGAGAAGATCACTCGGCAAGACTGCTTCAGCTCCGTAGACCAAGAAGAATGGAGTTCTTCCGGTCGACCGATTAGGTGTGGTCCGCAGTCCCCAAAGCACTGAGGGAAGTTCGTCGACCCAAGCTCCAGCTGCATGCTTGAGATCACGCATCAGTCGGGGTTTCAATCCCTTGAGAATCAGGCCATTGGCTCGCTCCGCCTGTCCATTCGACTGCGGATGGGCGACTGAAGCGTAGTCGACCCGTGTGCCTTGAGAGTTACAGAAATCTCTGAATTCCTCCGAGTCAAAGTTCGACCCATTATCCGTAATGATGCTGTGCGGGACTCCATATCTGAATATTAGTTCCCTGATGAAGCTAACAGCAGTACCGGTGTCAAGGTTCTTGATTGGTTTAGCCTCGATCCACTTGGTGAACTTGTCGACTGCCACCAGTACATGCGTGAAGCCGCTTCGCCCTGTTCTCAAAGGACCGACCATGTCCAACCCCCATACCGCGAAAGGCCAGACGAGTGGGATGGTCTTCAGAGCCGATGCAGGCTTGTGCGACATATTCGAGTAGAACTGACATCCCTCGCACTTATCCACTATCTCCTTTGCCATCTCATTCGCCTTTGGCCAGTAAAATCCGGCTCGCTATGCTTTGGCCACGATGGTCCGAGAGGACGCATGATGACCACAGGTTCCCGAGTGGATATCATTGAGGATGAGTCGACCTTCTTCTGGTGTTATGCACTTCTGACCAACTCCAGTCGCGCTTTCTCTGTATAATTGTCCTTTGATTACGGTAAAGGCCTTAGATCGATGGACGATCTGTCGAGCCTCTTCCTCATCCTCCGGAAGCTCTTTTCTCAGGATATACGCGATATATGGAACTGTCCAGTCGGGAATGACCACCAAGGTCTCCATGACCAAGTCGACCACTGCTGGGACTTCAACCTCAGTCAGATCTGTGGCACTCTTGGGCTGTGGAGCTTCTTCGGTGAAAGGATCTTCTTTGACTGACGGAGTGTGTATATGCTCCAAGAACACACCACTCGGAATGGCTTCTCTCTTGGAACCTATCTTTGCTAGATCATCAGCTGCTTGATTTTTCAGTCGGGGTATATGATGGAGCTCCAACCCCTCGAACTTCTTTTCCAGCTTCCTCACTGCACTGCAGTATCCAGTCATGGCTGGGCTTCTCACGTCCCACTCCTTCATCACTTGCTTGACCACTAAATCCGAGTCGCCATAGACCATCAGGCGACGGACGCCGAGTGAAATGGCCATGCGCAACCCATATAAGAGGGCTTCATATTCTGCCTCATTGTTGGAGGAATCAAAGTGAATTTGGAGCACATATCTGAGCTTATCTCCTCTGGGAGAAACTAGGACAACCCCAGCACCGGAACCATTCAACATCTTAGAGCCATCAAAGAACATGGTCCAATGCTCCGAGTGAACTTCAGTCGGCTGCTGCTGTTCAATCCACTCGGTGAGGAAATCTGCTATTGCCTGGGACTTAATGACTTTCTTTGCCTCAAACTTGATATCAAGGGGAAGAAGTTCAATCGCCCATTTAGCCACTCGACCAGTTGCATCTCTGTTGTGCAAAATCTCTGATAGTGGGGCGTTGCTGACGACTGTGATGGAATGATCAGAGAAATAATGAGCAACCTTCTTTGTGGTCATGTATATTCCATACACAAGCTTCTGATAATGAGGATATCTCTGTTTGGATGGAGTCAAGACTTCAGACAAATAATACACTGGGCGCTGAACTTTGAGAGCTTTTCCTTCTTCTTCCCACTCGACCGTAAGCACAGTACTGACGACTTGTCCTGTGGCTGCGATATAGAGCAAAAGAGGCTCTTTGCTGATTGGAGCAGCAAGCACCGGCTGGGTGGAGAGCAGAGCTTTTAGCTCGGCAAACGCTGCATCAGCTTCTGGAGTCCACTCGAACTTGTCTGCCTTCTTCATCAGTCGGTAAAGAGGCAATGCCTTTTCACCGAGTCGTGAGATGAATCGACTTAATGCGGCCAAGCATCCAGTAAGCTTCTGGACATCGTGCGCTCGCACAGGGCGTTTCATTCGGAGAATAGTGCCGATCTTCTCTGGATTAGCGTCGATTCCTCGTTCGGAAACGAGAAAACCGAGTAACTTGCCACCAGGAACTCCAAATGTGCACTTTGATGGATTGAGCTTGATATCATACCTTCTGAGGTTGGCAAATGTTTCGGCGAGATCAGCGAGCAGGTCGGAACCTTTTCGTGACTTGACAACGATATCATCCATATATGCTTCCACATTCCGACTGATTTGAGTGAGTAGACACTTCTGAATCATTCGCATAAATGTGGCTCCAGCATTCTTGAGGCCGAATGGCATGGTGATATAGCAGAAGCACCCGAATGGAGTGATGAAAGCTGTTTTTATCTCGTCGGGTCCGTACAGACGGATCTGGTGGTACCCGGAGTAGGCGTCTAGAAAAGACAGTCTCTCGCATCCCGCGGTCGAGTCAACAATTTGATCTATGCGAGGGAGAGGAAAATGATCTTTCGGGCAGGCCCGGTTGATGTGTTTGAAATCAATGCACATTCGGAGCGATTTGTCCTTCTTAGGAACCATGACGACATTAGCAAGCCACTCGGAGTGGTATATCTCTCGGATAAATCCTGCCGCCAACAGTCGAGCCACTTCCTCACCAATGGCTTTTCTCTTCTGGACGGCGGACCGCCGAAGATGCTCTTTGACTGGTTTTGCAGATGAGTCGACTCTTAGGCGATGCTCAGCCAGTCCCCTGGGAACACCTGGCATGTCAGCGGGCTTCCATACAAAAATGTCCCAGTTCTCACGGAGGAACTGGATGAGCGCTTCTTCCTATTTCGGGTCGAGTGTTGTGGAGATGTGGGTCGGAGCTGCATCGGGGTCGGTCGGGTGAATGTGAACAGGCTTCGTCTCACCGGACGACTGAAATGCAGACTCTGTGGCGGGTTTCTTGGATCGCAGCAAATCACTCGGATCTGCATTTTGCTTGTATTCTTCGAATTCGACCGATGTCACCTGGGAATCGGCAATCTTTGAGCCCTTCTGAAAGCACTCTTCTGCCCTTTTCCGATCACCGGTGACAGTGATCACTCCTTTGGGGCCGGGCATCTTCAATTTGAGGTACACGTAACATGGTCGAGCCATGAATCGTGCGTAAGCTGGTCTCCCCAAAATGGCATGATATGCACTCTGAAAATCCATGACCTCAAACGTCAACTTTTCTTTGCGAAAATGTTTCGAATCACCAAACACCACGTCCAGAGCTATTTGGCCGAGTGACTCAGCTTTCTTCCCTGGTATAACTCCATGAAAGCTCATGTTACTGGTGCTCAGTCGGGACATCGGAATGCCCATTCCTTTCAGTGTGTCTGCATACAACAAATTTAGCCCGCTTCCACCGTCCATCAGCACTTTTGTCAGTCGAGTGCCTTCGACAACTGGATCGACCACCAAAGCTTGCCTCCCAGGGGTGGCAATATGAGTTGGGTGATCAGATTGGTCGAATGTGATGGGTATTTGGGACCATTTCAGATAATTTGCTTTTGCCGGGGCAACCATGTTCACCTCTCGGTTAATGACTTTCAATCGACTCTTGCTTTCCACATCTGCAAAGATCATCAGAGTGGAGTTGATATGCGGATATCCTTCCTCACTGTCCTCCTTGTCTTCGGCCTTGTCCGACTCCTTCTCCTTGTCCTTAGACTGTTTTCCCTGAAACTGCTGGATCAGGAGTCGACATTGGCGAGTGGTATGCTTCGGGTAGATGATATTCCCCTCTTCGTCTTTCTTCGTGTGGATGTGACATGGCATATCCATTACGTCGTTCCCTTCTTTATCCTTTACTTTCTTAGGGTTCCAGGATCCTTTTGGTTTCCCTTTAAACTTTCCCTGAGTCACGGCCAGAGCCTCTCCAGGAGCTGCTGGTTCAGCCTTCCGCTTCTGTTTCCGACTGGTGTTTCCCTTTTCCGACTGGCTCGGCTTGTGCTTGCCGCTTCGGAGTCGGTCTTCTTCTTCGCCGTTGGCGTACTTGGTAGAAATCTCCATCATCCGACTCAAGGTCATGTCACCGGTTCGACCAAATTTCAAACTTAATTCTCTGTTCTTGACACCATCCTTGAAGGCGCAGACTGCCTGATGATCAGACACATTCTCCACAGTATGGTGCAAAGTGATCCATCTCTGAATATACTCTCTGAGAGTCTCATTGGTCTTCTGCACGCAGACTTGCAACTCTGTCAGTCCAGCTGGTCGCTTGCAAGTTCCTTCAAACGTTCTGATGAACACTCGGGACAGATCTTCCCAAGTGTAAATGCTGCTAGGAGGTAATTGAGTTAACCATGCCCTGGCAGAACCTTCCAGCATGAGGGGCAAATGCTTCATGGCCACCTCATCGTTCCCACCACCAATCTGAACTGCCACTCGGTAGTCTTCAAGCCAAGTTTCAGGCTTAGACTCACCAGTGAACTTGCTGACTCCTGTTGCCAACCTGAAATTGGGAGGGATAACTGCGGCTCTGATAGCTCTGCTGAAACATTCAGGACCAGAAACATGCACTCGACTGCTTGTGGGCGCATCTCTGTCGAGTCCGCCTCGATGGGCTCTGTTCCGGTCGACCAAACCTTGCACGATAATGGATCGCGCGTCGAAGCCTGGTTCTCTGGGGTCGACTGGAACTCTTCGCCCCGTACTGAACTGACGCCTGTCATCTTGCTGCCGAGGAGCGTAAGACCCACCCCTCGGAGGGGAATTGGGCACTCGACGCCTATCATCTCGGTCGAGTCGGTCACCATATTGGTCTCGCCGGTTCTCGCGCCCTTCACGCCGCGGAGGCGATCTGGGACTGTGAGCCGACTGAACCGTATTCGCAGCGACGGATCGACTGTGAATTCTGTTGCGCGACTGCGACACGGCCGAATTCTGATCTCCTACTGCCCGGAGCAGATCCCTGATCTGCATCAAGCCTCTGCCAGCTTCCGACTGAGAAGGCTGGATAGACTCTGCTATACGGGTCGCAGGTGCTAAATTCTGGATTGGGGTTCGATATACCTGAGTCGGCGGGAAGAGTTGACGTCGACTGTTGTCGGGAACTCGTTGCCGCGCGCGCTCGTCGAGTGTCCGCTGAAGATTCTCCAGTCGAGTGCGTTCGGCCAAGTTGGCCAAATGTGCCTCCTCCAAGGCGCGAGCCTCGGGGGTTTCTCCTGCGATGGGTGTACGCAGGGCATCCACGTTCCTGCAGCGAAGTTCCTTTCTTTGCAGAGAGTCGAGTGGCTCGGGCTGGTACTCTTCGTGGTCTCGTGCGGGGTCGCCTCCGTCGCCTGCCCCACCATCACGGGCGAAGCCAGGGGGACTGCGGGGCCCGTCGACCATCAGGATTTCCGCCGCTGGATCACTGCTATCGCACTCGGATGCAGTCTCCACGGAGCCAGTCGACAGATCGAACAGGCCGTAGAGAGATTCGTCGGGCTCGATTGCCGCAACATGAGTGGTGGCCGTCTGACGAGCCACCGCGTGCCTCACCCACCGCTGAAGCCTCGACCGGCCCGAGCGCTTGCGCTAGCGGGAGACCGAGAGGGTGGACGATGGAGGAGTCGACCGATACGGGGTCGACGATTGTCGCAGCAGAACACCGCGGACACATGCGCGAAAATGCGTCGCACCGCGGACGGGGAGTGCATCAACGTCGAGTGGAGCCTCCTGGAGCCAGGCGGAGTCGTCGGCGATGAAGGTGAGAGCGCCGAGACGGATCTCTCGACCCTCGACCAAAACTCCAGCAGCCACCATGATGAAAGTACTCGGAAGAATCGCAACTTCTCCACAAAATCGCGAAAACACCGGCCCCAAGGTGGGCGCCAACTGTCGTGGTTCTAAGCCTTACAGTAGAGTGGGGTAGGTATGGAGAGGCAAGGTCCTAGCTATGGAGAAGTTTTAAACACAAGAGATGTACGAGTTCAGGCCCTTCTCGGAGGAAGTAAAAGCCCTACGTCTCGGAGCCCAGAGGCGGTCGAGTGGATTATGTGTATATGAGTTACAAGGTGTCGAACCCCTCTACCTGTGGAGGGGGGTGGCTTATATAGAGTGCGCCAGGACCCCAGCCAGCCCACGTAGGAGAGGGTTTAAGGTGAGTTAAGTCCGGGGTGTTACTGGTAACGCCCCACATAAAGTGTCTTTACTATCATAAAGTCTACTTAATTACAGGCCGTTGCAGTGCAGAGTGCCTCTTGACCTTCTGGTGGTCGAGTGAGTCTTCATGGTCGAGTCCTTCAAGTCAGTCGAGTGAGTCCCTCGTTGGTCGACTGGAAGGTGACCTCTTCTAAGGGTGTCTTTGGGCAGGGTACTTAGACCAGGTCTGTGACCCTACCCTAGGTACATGACCCCATCACTGGCCGCAGGCGAGCCCCAATGCTTAGAATATGCTCGTCAAGAGTCCGAGGGGCATCAGCGGCGATCTCCGTGGCACCCGCCCTCCGCTCCTCACGGTCGGCCTCAATAGCTTGAATGGCGGCCTGCGAGTGGCCGGGGAAGAAGTCTGCCAAGACGGAAAGAATGAAGAACAAGTCAAAAAACCAGGATTCAGCTCGACCTATAGTCATCGGCTCGAAGAAGGAAAGGAAAGAAGCTCACCATCGACAAGGTCCTCGATCTCGTGGAAGCCGGAGACCAGCATTGCCTCTTTGTCGGTCCAAGAGGAGTGCTCGCTCGCGAACTCGACCAGGAGGGCGGCTTCCGCCTCTTTCGCCTCCTTCTCCGTCTTCGTAAGCAGCTCCTTCTGCTCCGCCAATTGTGCGGCCAGCAGATCGTGCTCTGCGGCGAGCTTGCTTCACTCCTCCCCCTTGGTGCGCAACACGGAGTTGGCTTCGCTCAGTTGCTGTTGAAGAGCGGTGTGGGCCTCTGAAGAGAAAGAAGAAAGAAGGCGTTAAGTCGTCAACGAAGAAGGTCGCCGGGGAGATCCGGCCCGACTGCTCAGCAGTCGGCCCGAATCTCGGGGACTACAGCCCGCGGGTGCGCCAGCGCGCCCCCGCAAAGAAGAAAAAGGACTCACTCCGGCTCTCCGACAAGTCGGCAGTCCGCTTGCCCAGCTCTTCAACGTTGCGGTTGAAGGCGGTGACACGGAGGTTGTGATAGTCCTGCAGCAAGTATTTTAGAACAAAGGTTAGTGCCCGGAATTTACCAATTGGAGTTCCGGGCCACCTTCTCTGCAGCCGGCCCAAAACTCGGGGACTACACCTAGTGGGTGCGCTGGCGCGCCCCCACAGAGAGAAACAAGAAAACAGGGACAAAGGAGAAAGCATACCCGGATGGCTGCCCACGACGTCAGGTGCGCCTTGGTGCAGTTCTGGATGGCGTTGCTCTCGTCTCGCAGCTTCGTCTGGACATCCAGAAGCGCCTGGTTCAGCGGGCCCGTGCCGCCTCCTCGCACCCACCCGATGGGTGCGGCACTCGTCGCCTCGGCGTCTGGAATCGTTGAGCTGGCGGTGCCGGTCTCCAAGGGGTGTGGCGCCGAAGTCGCCTTCCTAAGACGGTGGCGCGTTGGCGAGGCGACTTGAAGGAGTAGCCTCACCACGGCCTCGTCTTCAGTCGGCGGCAAGGGCGGATCCGCCAGCTGTTTGCCTGACGCGCTTCTAGACGGCGGCAGGGGCGGCTGTGGCGGCGCGACCACGTCCGGCACGGGGGCGTCGCCACCACCTCTCTCCACGATCGGGAACTCGCCGCCGGCTTCCCCCGACTGCCCCGTGAACTCCGGGGGCGGCAACGCGGAGTTCAAAGGGGTGACGAACACCGCCGACCGCCGGGGCGCGACTTCCTTAGCCGGCTGCTTTGCCGCAACGGCAACCTCGGCCGCCTCCGGCTTCTTCAGGACGGAGGCCTCCACCTTCTTGGCCTCCACTTTTTCCCGGCGGGCGGCCTCGTCCTCCTCACGCTTCCCCCGCGCGTTCCGCTCCATCGCCTCCCGATGGTCGGCGGCGGGGTCAATCCGCCGAGTGGTGGCAGACGTCTCCACCGACCCCATGACGGAGGCGGCGGCAACCCTCTCAAGAGTGAGGGGAGCCCTGAGGCGAGAAAAGCATATGAAAAACTCAGACAAGATTAACAAATAGAAAATAAAGATAAGGGACGGAGGCGCTTACACAGAGACCAGCGGCGGCTTCTTCACCTCCTTGAGGAAGCGGTTGGCTTTCGCGGCCGCCTCTTCCCGTTTGGTCGCGGCGGCTGCTCCCTTGAACTTCTTCGACCGGCCACCAAGCGTACTCGGCCCGGCCCGGCGCTTCTTCACACCGCCTTGAGCGTCCAAGCCGGCGGAGGAACTCGCGCTTGGCTGGCCGTCTTTTGGCTAGCGACGCGGAGCGACTTCTCCCTCGGCCTCATCGTCAGGCCAGTCGGCGAAAGTGGCCGAAGGCCTGAAGCCGCCTGCCTCTCCTCCTCCTCCCTCGGTGTCGGCTTCCATGGCTGCCGCCCCCAAGTCAGGATCATCGACGTCGCTCTCCGCCCGATCGGGGACAAACTGACGAGCCGGCCCCGCGGTGCCGGCCGAGGGAGGGACGAGAGGATTCTGATACAAAACAAAAATGGTCAGACTTGACAAGTCGAACTCGGCAGCAAAAGAAACAGAAGAAGAAGGAAGATGACTTACAAGAGGCGGGGGGTTGGCGCGCGAATACGGCTCCTTGCTGAACCGCCAGTCCACCGAGAGACCGCAGTTCGCAATGTAGTTCACCGTGTTCGCCACCTCCGTGTGAGGCATGTCCTTGGAGCACATCCGACTCGGGTCCCGATGACCGCTCATCTGGCAGATTAGGTGAGGTCGGACTTGGAGTGGGAGAACTCGGTGCGCCACGAAGGCGGCCAGCAAGTCGGCCCCGGTCAGGCCCTCCGACTGCATCAGCACTCGGAGTTGCGCGACGGCGGCGGCACCAGCAGGATACAGCGTCCTGGCTCGGTGTGACCAGCTGGGGAGCCTTCCAGCCGGCGCTCCGGCTTCGTAAGCCAGCAGGTTGACCCAGTCGCCTTCTGGAGCGACGTTCTTCACATAAAAATATGACTGCTGCCACATCTTCACCGACTTAATCAGTGCGATGGTGGGAAACGGATTGTCGGCCACTGATCTTCGCATCGCGATGAATGCACCACACTGGGCCGGCACGCCGGCAACGTGTGTGCCAAGCTTGGATTGGAAGAACTCCCCCCAGAGCTCGATGGTGGGGAGAACGCCGAGGAAGCCTTCGCACAGGGTGGCGAAGGCAGCCAGCAGCACCACCGTGTTCGGAGTAAGGTGGTGCGGCTGGAGCCCGTGGAACTCCAAGAAGGAGCGGAAGAAGCCGCTCGCCGGTAGTCCCAGGCCGCGCATGAGGTGCGAGCGGAATATGACCCGCTCGCCCTCCTCCGGCGCCGGCGATATCTCTCCCTCCGGCGCGAGGCGGACCCGCACCAAGTCCCTGCCAGGCAGCCGCCGTGTATGGTGGAGGACCTCGATGTCGTAGTCGTCAACCTCGGAGCCGTCCCACACTCCGGAGCGAACAACAGGAGGCGCGGCGGCAGAGGAGGAGCTCATTGCTGCGGGCACGGCGTGGTTCGGAGCAGCAGCGACAAGAAGAAGAAGAAGAAGAGGCAAGAAGGAGCGAAAGGAAGTGGGGAGAGTGGGCGCGCACGCTTCGCCGCCCCCCTCCCCCCGCCTACTTGTAGGCTCGTGGGCTGAGAAGTCCAGGGGCGGACATGGGATTAACTGCGCCCGGGACCCCACAACCCCCACGATTTACCACACGAAGTTACCACATGCAATAACCGCGAGGGAACCCCAACCGTCCGCGCGGCCGCAACGGATCCGTTCACATGCCGAGGCGTGGTAGTGGCGGGCCCCGCCTGTAGGCCTGTCCTGTCGCGCGCGTGGGCGATCACACTAGCTCCGCAACGTGGCGCCTCGCGACAGGTCAACCGCGGGTGGCGGCCCGGAAGCTTATCAGGCACGCCACATGAACTCCGCCGCAGCGTTCAAACTTTTTTAGGGGCAAGTCGGCCTTGAGCAAGTCAGACTCCGACTAGTCGGCTTGACAGAAGATGGCTAGCGAAGCCCAGATCCGACCGCCGGAAAGAAGAAACTATTGAGGCTCCATGACATGTCGCCCTTGGAGCCTTACCAGCTTCGGGGACTACTGTCGGAGTAATGGGCCACGGGTAGGCCAACCCAGGACCAGAACCTTTCAAGACATTGGGGCAGACTGCGCCCCTCGAGGCCCCAGGACGAAGAGCCGCCTTCTGAGAGTTGGCGGCGAGGCGGCCGGCTGCTCACTCGCGGCCGAGTCCCAGGGACGACTTCAGGATAAGCCGACTCCTGACCGGCGACTTCCAGAGAAGCCGGCCTTGGGGAGTTGGCCCGCGACGCCAACAACCCCCATGCCCTCATAAAGAGGGACGGGACGGGGAGTGGCCACAGTGAGGACCACTCCCACCCCTTTTTCCAAGGGCAGGCATAGCTACAGTATGCCGTACCCGCGAAGATTTCCGCGCGGCGCGACACTGTTGCCATGCCGGCCCTGACATCAGCCCCAGGGGGCGGAGCCCTGTGCCCATGATGGCCTGCTGGTACGACCCAGGGATGATGGGTCCCACCAGTCGGCGGGCGTACGAAAGACGGCGAAAGCACCACCAGTCGGCCCGGATGGGAGTGGGCCACCAGAAGTCGGCCGGCCCCTCCCACGGGCCCCATGCACCATTAATCAGACACGACAAGTAGTGGCCACAGTGATCGCCCGCCAGACGGCAGGGCTGTCGCCACGACCTCATGACCGAGCCTGCATCATTAGAGGCACGGCTATAGTAATCTGCAGCCGGCAAAGACCCGCCCGCGGAGGACGCGGCCTGTCGGCCCCAAACCAAGCCAGTCGGCGGGGCCCACCAATCGGCGAGCCCCAGGAGTCGGCGGATAAGACGTCGGCTAGAGGGACTGATGGATGGGCCCGCGCCCAGCCAGATTACCATTGTACCCCTGGGGGGTAGGCCTATATAAACCCCCCAGGGCATCCATGCAAAGGGTTGGAATCCATGAGCACTAGACCAGATCATATAGGAAGGAGAGAGCTAGCCTTGCCTTCTCCTACCTCCAGGAAACAGCTCAAGGAGCAACTGTGTAAACACTTTACCATAGTGATCATGCGGAGACCCTGTAGAGCAGCAGTAGGGGTATTATCTCCCCGGAGAGCCCTGAAGCTGGGTAAGATTCGCGGCGTGCATGTCACAGCCCTAGAATTTGATTGCAATTAGTTTCATAAGCATCCATGGATCATGTCTATATTGTTTGAAATTTTAAATGGGGATGATCAAACCCTAGCACCACATGAAATTCAAATAGGTTCAAATAAAATCTTTTTCAATGAACCCAAAATGCTCTAAGGAAAAGTTCATGATTTTTGTTAAAGGTGAAAACCTCTGCCAAAAATGATGCACATATTTCTAGGCCATTCTGGATTTTTGAATTAAATCTTATTGTATTTGACTTTGGGCATTTAAATACTATAAATAATTTAAATGTTCAAATAATGTTGGAACTATTTTTGGGCCACTAAAATAATTCAGCAAGTGTCCATGAATATTTTCAGGATTTTAGGAAATGCCTTGGTATTTTTCCTAAGCTCAAAACTGAGGCAAATAATTAGAAAACAAAAACAAAAATCGAAAAGGGCTAGAACCCACCTAGCTTACCTGGCAGCCCAGCTGGCCCAGCTCACTGGCCCAGCCCACCTCCTCCTCCTCGTCGTCTACCTCTGCCTATTGGCAGAGGCGTGTCGCCCGCGCGCGCAGCGGACACCACCTCCTGCTTCCACCTCCTGCTTCGTTCCCCGTCCTCGACCGCGCGCCTGGAGATGCCCGAGCCCCCTGGTCCTCCCCCTCACTCGCCGCTCTCTCTCTCCCCTCCTCTGTTTCTCCCGCACGCAGCCACCGAGCGGAGCTCGTCGCCGCCGTTCACTGCCACGCGGCCACAGCCACCGCCTCGCCTGACCGAGCTGCTCCCGAGCTCCACCGTGACGTCGTCGTCCTCCCCACCTACTCACGCGACGCCGGACAACCCAAAACGCCGCCCCCGACCTCGTCTTCATCGTTTGGCCGCCGAGATCGCCAAGGACCTCCCGTCTTCATCAGCACCTCCCCGGCCTCGCCGTTGCCTCTACTGGATCCGCTGTGAGCTCCCTAGAATTTCCCCCCTCTCCCCGCAGTGAATCCCTTCCCCTAACCAGCCTAGCCACCGGAGTCATGAGCTCCTCGCCGCCGGCAATGGCGCAGTCGTGGCCATAGTCGTTGCGGCTCGCGTACGAGCACACCAATGTGCTCAGAGCCTTCCCAGGAAGTTGTAGAACTCACCAACTTGTCTTATGGATCACCGTAGCGCCGAACCCGTCTTTGCCGAACTCCGGCCGCCGCCTTGGAGCTCGTCGTTGTTGTCTCCGGCCACCATAGGCCCGGCCTCCACCACCACTAGACGCGCGCTAGCAAGAGCTTTCTAACAAGCCCAAGAACAGCCTCGCCCGTGCCCTGTAGCGCGTTTCCGACGCTCTCCGCCGTCTCGGGCCTCGCCGACGTCGAGTCGCCGGCGGGTTTGACCTGCTGACCAGGGGTTTGACCCCGCTGACCGAGTTAAACCCCGGGTGGGCCCAGTTTGACCCCTCTGGGTTAATGACAAATGGGACCGGCCTGCTAATTAAGTTAGGATTAGGACTAACTAAAAACTAGTTAGACTAATGACACTGACACGCGGGACCCACTGGTCAGGTTTGACCTGGACCGGGTCTGTTGACCTGCTGAGGTCATCATGACGCAATGTTGACGCAGTAATGCATTTTCTGGATTTATTTTTATTCAGGAAATTCCAGAAAATGTTTAAAACTTCTAAAAATCATAGAAATTCAACTGTAACTCCAGATGAAATAATTTATATATGAAAAATTATCAGAAAAATTCCAGGAATCCATCTGTACAATTTTCATGCATGTTTGAACAATATGTGTCCTCTGTTTTGGAAAAATCAAATAAAGGGCATTTAAATAATCATATATGGAGTTGGAATTTGAATCATGTATTCAAACCAACTTCATTTAAATCATAGCTAGATGCATTAGCTCAAATCATAACATTATTGCCATGTCACATTCATGCATCATACTATTGCATTGCATTGATTGTATATCTTCTCTGTTGCCGGTATTTGTTCCCTCTCGGTAGACGACGTTCCGACGATGAGTTCGATGACACCGATGAAGATCTATTCTATCTTCAGAAGTGCCAGGCAAGCAAAACCCCCTTGTTCATTCCGATACAATCCCACTCTCTTGCTCCTGCTCTCTTTTACTTCATAAGGACAACACTGATTCAACTGTTACATGCTGCGGTAGTTGAACCCCTTTCCTCTGCATGACCTGTCATTGCCACAGTAAATAGATGAAACCCACTAGCATGAGTAGGAGTTGTTTGAGCCCTGATGTGCCTACTCATTCATGCTTGTTGTCATGCCTGCTACTGCTTAGAGTTGAGTCAGGTCTGATTCATCGGGAATGAATTGGAACGTGGTGAACATGTCCTACCGTTGAGAGCTAAGTGTGTGAACATGATTTGGTAAAGGTAGCGCTAAGAGGCCATGTAGGGCTACATGGTGGGTTGTCTCATTTCAGCCGTTCTCAGGAACTGCGTTCTGTGTTTGTGATCCATGAACGGTTACTACCACACATTGGGCTCCGGGCGCTCCAAGCTCTCTCGACTTATTAATAAACTCGATCTCTGTCCAGGAGTTGCAACTAGTTTCTGGTGTTTGTAGGTAGTGTTAGTAGTCTACCAAGTGGCACCCGGTACAGGTGGGCTTGGGATAGACTAGGCACAGTGGCCCGGTGTACCAAGTGGCACCCGGATGATGGGCTTGGGAACCCTATACACATCGTTTGGGGCCGTGAGCGACACCCGGCCGGATCTCCTTGCGGATGGAACCCAAATAGGTGATAAGCCTGGACTAGAGACTTGTGTGGTTAGTCAGGTCATGGCCGACTCCCTCGCCAGGCTTCCGCTTGAAGGTTGCCGAGATACATGTTGTGTACATGGTGGTAAGTGGCGAGAGCGTGTGTGAAGAAGTACACCCCTGCAGGGTTATCATTATCTATTCGAATAGCCGGATTCCTCGGATATGGAAACTTGGACCCCTTGCATAGTTCATAGACAAGTGAAAGTGGATACTCTAAAACTCGCAAGATAAGCGTGAGTGCTATGGATGGCGTTCTCGCAGGGAGACGGGAGCGGATCCATAGTGGTGTATTGATATGGTGAATTTGTGGACTCGTGTGCGCCACCTCAAAAGAGTTACTTGTAGTTGTAGTTCAGGTTAGCCACTGAGTCAAAGCTGGCTTGCTGCAGTTAAAGTCCACCCCCCTTTGTTGATACCGATGCATATGTAGATAGTTCTGATGTAAGTCTTGCTGGGTACATTTGTACTCACGTTTGCTTAATTTATGTTTTGCAGAGAGACTTCAGACTCGCTAGTAGTTCCACGTGGACTTCGACGTTTAGCTTGTTACCTCAACTATGATCGTGTACCCTTGGGAGGGTCTTGTAGATAGTCAGGCTTCTGAGCCTTCTTCATTTGTAGTTGTCTGTACTCAGACAAGTCAAGCTTCCGCATGTGCTTGTTGCTTGTATGCTCTGTATGTTGGGTCATGAGACCCATGTTTGTATTTCTGGCTCCTCGCAGCCTAATGAATAAATACTTGAGTCGTAGAGTTATGTTGTGATGCCATGTTGTATTTACACATATCGAGCATATTGTGTGTATGATTGAAATGCTTGGTATGTGTGGGATCCGTCAATCTAGTTGTTTATCCTTGGCAGCCTCTCTTATGGGGAAATGTAATCTAGTGCTTCCATGAGCCATAGTAGTCCGCTACAGCCCGGTTCACCGGAGTCCTGCTAGCCCAGCACTACTACTCAGGACACTTGACTGGCCGGCATGTGTTTCACTTTGTTCCTGTGTCTGTCCCTTTGGGGAAATGTCACGCGGTGACATCCAGAGTCCTGCCTAGCCTGCTACAGCCTGGGTTACCAGAGTCCTGTTAGCCCAGTGCTATAGCCCGGATTCACACGCTGCTGACCGACATGTTCGAAGTTGATTCATGTATGCCTGTCCCCATGGGTTAGTGCCGCTTTGGGTTCATGACTAGCCATGTCGGCCCGGGTTCTCTGTCATATGGATGCTAGCGACACTATCATATACGTGAGCCAAAAGGCGCAAACGGTCCCGGGCCATGGTAAGGCGACAGCCGTGGGAATACCGTGCGTGAGGCCGCAAAGTGATATGAGGTGTTACCAGCTAGATCGATGTGACTTGGAATCGGGGTCCTGACAGCTTTGGTATCAGAGCCTAACTGCCTGTAGGATTACCAAGCCATACTGGTCGAAGTTGTGTCTAGAAATGCTTTAGTTATATAAGGGAGTTGATTGTGGATGGGAACGTAAGGCTCTTCTTACTCCTTATCCTCATGACCTTCTGATCTGAGTCATCTTATCTTTTCTACGGGGTTAAGAACTAGGCTTCTCTTCTATCTATCAGGATGACGAGTTACTATGATAGAGGCTTATAGGATTGATGGATTCAAGCCTTAGTTCAGTTTCTACTACTTCCGTGTGTTCATAATTGGTCTCGGAACCTTGATATTGTGCTTCTGAGTGGATATGCCACCAATTTGCAGGATGTCTCAAAACTTTTTGAGCATTTACAGTCGTTATGCTGTCCGAGTCGTCCCAGGTTTCCAAACAATCTGATGCATTTGCAAAATCCTTTCCCTCTGGTTTTCGATGTTCCTCTAGGCCAGGTTAATCACACTAATTGTGAGTTGAGGTATTCTATTGCCTCGACATATATGTTGGAATTATTATTATGACCCTAGATGTCTTAGAGTGCCACCTAGTAATCGAACCATGTTTTGCGTTTCCAGTGTGATGATTCTGGCCGTTATTCTTGAAAGCATCCCGTGATGCCATTTAGTTAGTAGGCATTCTATTCCTGGGTTTTGAACCTGAGACTCACCCTACTTGCTTCATGTTGATAGTGTTTGCTAGTTCCTTAGGACATTAGTAAACCTTGTGATAGACCTCGAGGTTCGTGGTACATCATTCTTCTAGTACCATGAACCAATATCGCAGAAGTTCTTGAACCAAAGATCACGACCAGAGCTCTTGATGAATTCTCGATTCTATATTGTGACTCTGCCAGTTCTACCCTTCTGCATGGGTTATCCGGAAGAATTATGTTGAACTCGTTCGACATTCTAACCTATGTATCCACAACTCAGAAAGATATATGTTCCCTTGAGATGTCCCTCTTCATTTGTATTCCAACCCTCATCTATCAATTGATAGTCATGAGTAATTGTGCATCCGTGTTATCGGTGCTTATTATTCCTGTGGTCCGTCAAGCCATTCTAGTTCAGAATGACTAGGAGGAAACAAACTCCAGAACCACATCCATATCTAGGATTGGGTCAAAGCAATTGTATTCCGCATATCAAAATGCCAATCCAGTTTTGCTCTGTTCTACCTTGAAGTGTTACCATCTTTATGTCAAGAATATCATAGGAATTGCACTATCTCTTATGAATTTTTGACGCAGTGATACTTCTTGCCATCATTGTTCATTCCTCGGCTCCCGTGTTATTGTAACCGGAATGCTGATAAGTGAGTCGTGATGTGTGAAATTAATACTCCTAGCAACTCCGTTGCTTGGTAGTTAATGGACAATATTCTCACTCTTAGCGTGTTGGTTATTGAATCATCATTCTAAGATAGATTGAGCTACCTAGTCCTTATTTTTGGTGCACTCCTCGATCAATGAGTGAGGATTATTAAATCCCTTGCTTATTTGATCATATTGTCTTGCTCTGAAAAGCAAGATTGTTCTCGAGCTTAGTAACATATCGGTGGTTCGTGATGTTCCGAATATCTTCTCGGAAGTGTTACCAGGTTGTCACCTGACCACTATGTTGAGTCCGTGATCATGTTGGTTTTCCTCCAAACCACCCATTCTCCAAGAATCTGTGTGGGATACCCCTGAGCTAGTCGGTTAAGCTAAACAACAACTTGGAGAGTTGGAAGATAAAAGCTTGCCTAACTTAGTTTGTTCCAAAGGGATATCCTTGTGTTTGTGTGTGTGTTGAAGAAACATGATATCTTCATCAACTGATCCATGATCAGTTGTTAAACCTATTGTCTTGTCCAAACCTTGATTTGAGTGTGGGCTATCGTTAAATCAAGTTAGAACCAATGATATTCATAATGTTGTCTACTCGTGGTTGACTCCTCGAGCATACACCATTACATCTTTTGGTCTGACCAATACTATCATATTGTTCACACAATGGTGGAAGTCCAGTGATATGGAAATTTCGATGAGTTGTTGTTGAGCCCATCAGCAGCATCTTGCCTCCCCCATGATTCGTGTTAAACATTAAGCTAGTGTTGGAAACTTTGTAAACAATGCCTTCGAGTCCTGTCCCTGAGGTATATGTTTGGATGAGAGAAGTGACTTCCTCTAATTCACGTGTATCTGATGTAAGTTGCCGCCGTGAATTCGAGAAAGTTTGTTTTTGCTTCCTTTGGAATCATCCCAAGTCAGTCACGCATGTGCGAAGTATCCTATGGTTTGATAGACTGATCATCTCCATTCCATATGTATTCCTAGCACACAAAGCCATTGATTGATTTGTTCAAGGAGAAGAAGTTCCTTCTTAAGAATCATGACTTATGTTAGGACTTCGATATCCTTGATGATGGTTCCCCACCTGAACTCAGTAGTGTTTCATTGTAAGACTACTACGTGGTCATGCTTGTCTGGGACAGCGTGTTCACATGTTTGTAGCAGAACCAGCTCATGTTTTGGAGCTTACCACCGTAGTCCATTTCCCGAGAATCCCGCAACGTCATCTCGTCGACTTGTGTTGCAAACTTTCATTTTTTTTTCTCTAGACTTGATGAGTCTGGAATATCCTGACACCAACCAGATCTGAATCTCAGGCAGATATGATGGTTGGAACATTTTCCAAGAACTATAAAATTGGTCTCTCTACAACCGGTAAAGTGGATGTCATGGCCAACACACCCAGCCGGAAGACCTATTATTATAGTATCTTGATTGGGGAAGTTGGCCACCTCCCCATAAGGATTTCGTAGGATTTACTCCAGAAGTTGTTCTTTATGGATCCTTTGTATTCTGAAGTCCGACCACTACTTGATGGCTATGTTGATGCTTTAAGCATGACCGTAGTAACCAGTACATCAAGGAGAACATTAGAAGCGGAGTGCTAAATGTCTCTCGGTCGATGATCCAGATTTCGTTTCCTTGGCCTCGCTAAGGTGAAATCTGAGAAAGGGTTGTCTTTCTATGCATCTGCATTGTCCATCTCTATTTGTCAAGGTAGTAAGATGTGTTGCCAGGATCCTCGATACGGATGTTGGTAGAACCTTGATGAATATGGAAATGCTCAAGTTCTTGAGAGCACGCGCAAGCAAAATCGTCTATTGCGTTGTCTTCAACAAGGGAGTCCACATCATCCATTCTAGTTGGAGTATGCCATTCTTTGAACCCCTTCCAACGATCGATTGTGATTACCTCAGGCTGGTGAGAAGAGTTTCAATGATCTCTGAATCAAAAGTAATTCTTTTTGCCACTTAAGGGAATATCTCTGCGAGTCACCTTCCTTAAGATGTCTTGTTATGGTAGCATGGCAATTATCTCCTCGCTACTTTGAAACCATGCACCATACTACTTGAGCGTGGAATTGTTGCGTACCAAATTTGAACCTTTATCATCTGCTTCTTTCCATCACCCCTGATGTGTGTTTCGTGTCTCAGCTCAAGAGATGTTTTATATCTCACTCCATGAGTTGATCTTGAGTGCTCGATCTTTGAGGAGATCGATTCCTGTAGAATTTCCTTCTGTCGTCATCATGCTGGATGAAGATCCCGAAAGCAAAGACGTTAAGATCAAGATGATGCAATGAATCAACATCCTCGAAAAAGACATCTGGATCGTGAAGATTGTGTTAGCTTGTTGTCCCCTCTGTCTTCTTACCTCACGTCTTGAATCTAGGGACGAGATTCTTGTTTAGTGGGGGTGAGTTGTCACAGCCCTAGAATTTGATTGCGATTAGTTTCATAAGCATCCATGGATCATGTCTATATTGTTTGAAATTTGAAATGGGGATGATCAAACCCTAGCACCACATGAAATTCAAATAGGTTCAAATAAAATCTTTTTCAATGAACCCAAAATGCTCTAAGGAAAGTTCATGATTTTTTGTTAAAGGTGAAACCTCTGCCAAAAATGATGCACTATTTCTAGGCCATTCTGGATTTTTGAATTAAATCTTATTGTATTTGACTTTCGGCATTTAAATACTATAAATAATTTAAATGTTCAAATAATGTTGGAACTATTTTTGGGCCACTGAAATAATTCAGCAAGTCTCCATGAATATTTTCAGGATTTTAGGAAATGCCTTTGTATTTTTCCTAAGCTCAAAACTGAGGCAAATAATTAGAAAACAAAAACAAAAATACAAAAGGGCTAGAACCCACCTGGCTTACCTGGCAGCCCAGCTGGCCCAGCTCACTGGCCCAGCCCACCTCCTCCTCCTCATCGTCTACCTCTGCCTACTGGCAGAGGCGTGTTGCCCGCGCGCGCAGCGGACAACACCTCCTGCTTCCACCTCCTGCTTCGTTCCCCGTCCTCGACCGCGCGCCTGGAGACGCCCGAGCCCCCTGGTCCTCCCCCTCACTCGCTGCTCTCTCTCTCTTCCCTCCTCTGTTTCTCCCGCACGCAGCCACCGAGCGGAGCTCGTCGCCGCCGTTCACTGCCACGCGGCCACAACCACCGCCTCGCCTGACCGAGCTGCTCCCGAGCTCCGCCGACGTCGTCGTCCTCCCCACCTACTCACGCGACGCGGACACCCCAAAACGCCGCCCCCGACCTCGTCTTCATCGTTTGGCCGCCGAGATCCGACCTCCCGTTTCATCAGCACCTCCCCGGCCTCGCCGTTGCCTCTACTGGATCTGCTGTGAGCTCCCGAGAATTTCCCCCTTCTCCCCGCAGTGAATCCCTTCCCCTAACCAGCCGAGCCACCGGAGCCATGAGCTCCTCGCCGCCGGCAATGGCGCACAGTCGTGGCCATAGTCGTTGCGCTCGTACGAGCACACCAATGTGCTCAGAGCCTTCCCAGGAAGTTGTAGAACTCACCAACTCGTCTTATGGATCACCGTAGCGCCGAACCCGTCTTTGCCGAACTCCGGCCGCCGCCTTGGAGCTCGCCGTCGTTGTCTCCTGCCACCATAGGCCCGGCCTCGACCACCACTAGACGCGCGCTAGCAAGAGCTTTCTAACAAGCCCAAGAACAGCCTCGCCCGTGCCCTGTAGCGCGTTTCCGACGCTCTCCGCCGTCTCGGGCCTCGCCGGCGTCGAGTCGCCGGCGGGTTTGACCTGCTGACCAGGGGTTTGACCCCGCTGACCAAGTTAAACCCCGGGTGGGCCCAGTTTGACCCCTCTGGGTCAATGACAAATGGGACCCGCCTGCTAATTAAGTTAGGATTAGGACTAACTAAAAACTAGTTAGACTAATGACACTGACACGCGGGACCAACTGGTCAGGTTTGACCCGGACCGGGTCTGTTGACCTGCTGAGGTCAGCATGATGCAATGCTGACGCAGTAATGCATTTTCTGGATTTATTTTTATTCAGGAAATTCCAGAAAATGTTTAAAACTTCTAAAAATCATAGAAATTCAACCGTAACTCCAAATGAAATAATTTATATATGAAAAATTATCAAAAAAATTCAAGGAATCCATCTGTACCATTTTCATGCATGTTTGAACAATATTTGTCCTCTGTTTTGGAAAAAACAAATAAAGGGCATTTGAATAATCATATATGGAGTTGGAATTTGAATCATGTATTCAAACCAACTTCATTTAAATCATAGCTAGATGCATTAGCTCAAATCATAACATTATTGCCATGTCACATTCATGCATCATACTATTGCATTGCATTGATTGTATATCTTCTCTGTTGCCGGTATTTGTTCCCTCTCGGTAGACGACGTTCCGACGATGAGTTCGATGACACCGATGAAGATCTATTCTATCTTCAGAAGTGCCAGGCAAGCAAAACCCCCTTGTTCATTTCGATACAATCCCACTCTCTTGCTCCTGCTCTCTTTTACTGCATTAGGACAACACCGATTCAACTGTTACATGCTGCGGTAGTTGAACCCCTTTCCTCTGCATGACCTGTCATTGCCACAGTAAATAGATGAAACCCACTAGCATGAGTAGGAGTTGTTTGAGCCTTGATGTGCCTACTCATTCATGCTTGTTGTCATGCCTGCTACTGCTTAGAGTTGAGTCAGGTCTGAATCATCGGGAATGAATTGGAACGTGGTGAACATGTCCTACCATTGAGAGCTAAGTGTGTGAACACGATTTGGTAAAGGTAGCGGTGAGAGGCCATGTAGGGGTACATGGTGGGTTGTCTCATTTCAGCCATTCTCAGGAACTGCGTTTTGTGTTTGTGATCCATGAACAGTTACTACCACACATTGGGCTCCGGGCGCTCCAAGCTCTCTCGACTTATTAATAAACTCGATCTCTGTCCAGGAGTTGCAACTAGTTTCTGGTGTTTGTAGGTAGTGTTAGTAGTCTACCAAGTGGCACCCGGTACAGGTGGGCTTGGGATAGACTAGGCACAGTGGCCCGGTGTACCAAGTGGCACCCGTATGGTGGGCTTGGGAACCCTATACACATCGTTTGGGGCCGTGAGCGACACCCGGCCGGATCTCCTTGCGGATGGAACCCAAATAGGCGATAAGCCTGGACTAGAGACTTGTGTGGTTAGTCAGGTCATGGCCGACTCCCTCGCCAGGCTTCCGCTTGAAGGTTGCCGAGATACACGTTGTGTACATGGTGGTAAGTGGCGAGAGCGTGTGTGAAGAAGTACACCCCTGCAGGGTTATCATTATCTATTCGAATAGCCGGATTCCTCGGATATGGAAACTTGGACCCCTTGCATAGTTCATAGACAAGTGAAAGTGGATACTCTAAAACTCGCAAGATAAGCGTGAGTGCTATGGATGGCGTTCTCGCAGGGAGACGGGAGCGGATCCATAGTGGTGTATTGATATGGTGAATTTGTGGACTCGTGTGCGCCACCTCAAAAGAGTTACTTGCAGTTGTAGTTCAGGTTAGCCACTGAGTCAAAGCTGGCTTGCTGCAGTTAAACTCCACCACCCCCTTTGTTGATACCGATGCATATGTAGATAGTTCTGATGTAAGTCTTGCTGGGTACATTTGTACTCATGTTTGCTTAATTTATGTTTTGCAGAGAGACTTCAGACTTGCTAGTAGTTCCACGTGGACTTCGACGTTTAGCTTGTTACCTCTGCTACGATCATGTACCCTTGGGAGGGTCTTGTAGATAGTCAGGCTTCTGAGCCTTCTTCATTTGTAGTTGTCTGTACTTAGACAAGTTAAGCTTCCGCAGGTGCTTGTTGCTTGTATGCTCTGTATGTTGGGTCATGAGACCCATGTTTGTATTTCTGGCTCCTCGCAGCCTAATGAATAAATACCTGAGTCGTAGAGTTATGTTGTGATTCCATGTTGTATTTACACATATCGAGCATATTGTGTGTATGATTGAAATGCTTGGTATGCGTGGGATCCGTCAATCTAGTTGTTTATCCTTGGCAGCCTCTCTTATGGGGAAATGTAGTCTAGTGCTTCCATGAGCCATAGTAGTCCGCTACAGCCCGGCTCACCGGAGTCCTGCTAGCCCAGCACTACTGCTCAGGACACTTGACTGGCCGGCATGTGTTTCACTTTGTTCCTGTGTCTGTCCCTTCGGGGAAATGTCACGTGGTGACATCCGGAGTCCTGCCTAGCCTGCTACAGTCCGGGTTACCGGAGTCCTGTTAGCCCAGTGCTACAGCTCGGATTCACACGCTGCTGACCGACATGTTCGAAGTTGATTCATGTATGCCTGTCCCCATGGGTTAGTGCCGCTTTGGGTTCACGACTAGCCATGTCGGCCCGGGTTCTCTGTCATAGCTAGCGACACTATCATATACGTGAGCCAAAAGGCGCAAACGGTCCCGGGCCATGGTAAGGCGACAACCGTGGGAATACCATGCGTGAGGCCGCAAAGTGATATGAGGTGTTACCAGCTAGATCGATGTGACTTGGAATCGGGGTCCTGACAGTGCATGTCTTCACCTTATCCCGTTTCCAGGCACCGGCGACGTTCTACTCGCCCCCACCATGATAAGCCATCCTTTCGCATATGTCGCACCCAACCCCGGCACCAGCCTCGCGAGGGAGGCTGCAGAGATCAGCCTCCTGAGGATCGCCCGTATGGCAACGCAGGCCTTCCTCCTCTGTCGCCACCTCCAAGGAGGAACGAAGACCAACATCAAGACGAGGGGGCTGGGGGCTTCCAGGAGCCGTGCGCAATCGCTTGCATCTTGGGTGGCACGCAGGCCCCAGCCTCACAGTGCATCTTCAAGCAGTTTGCTCGCGAGGTGAATGCAGTCCTCCCCAAGCTTGAGGCCACACGCCCTCTCAGGTGGTCCGCGTGCGCTATCACATTCAGCTCAGCGGATCAGCTCAAGTGCGCGGCAACGGCCAGAGTCCTCCCAATGCTTTGCTCCCTAGTCATCAGCAATGTGCAGGTCACCAGGACCCTCATTGATGGCGGAGCAGGACTCAACGTCCTGTCCGTCGAGACGTTCGACAATCTCCAAGTGCCGTACGATCAGCTCCATTCGACCGAGTCACTGATGGTTCCACTGTTCCCATAGGGCAGGTTCGCCTTCCAGTCACCTTCGGACAGCGCAACAACTACCGCACGGAGCTCATCGACTTCGACGTTGCCCACATTCGCCTGCCATACAACGCCATCCTCGGGTACCTATCCCTGGCCAAGTTCATGGCGGTGACCCACCATGGATACAATGTCCTCAAGATGCCAGGAAGCGGTGGAGTCATCACCAACCCTGTGAAGAAAGGGACGCAGTGTGTTCACTCGAGCGCGCGTTCCAAGCCATAGCAATCGAAGACCCGGACCACAGGAACAGAAGACCTCCCGAGGTGACCCTTAAGAAGAAGAAGGTTTTGCTTGGCCCAAGCCACAAGGAGGTAGGCCCCCCGGAGGTGTTGCATCAGGGTCCGCACCCAATCAGGGAGCGCCACCCTCTCTCGCATAGGAAGGCGCGCCCGGCGCCCTCCTCAGGCAGGGCTCGGGGGCTCTTTCTTGGAGAGCCACCGACTTTGCCAAGGTCGCGAGGGAGGCACTCGGGCACCACTTGGAGGGTTGCTTCCAGGTACGTTTCCCTCGGGAAGATACAAGGCAAGGAAGACCAAACCCTCAGGAGTTCATCACAAGAAACACCCAGGAGCTACAGGAGTCGAGAGTCATGCGCGACAGCCACCGCTTGCCCACTGTAGCCCCACATCCAGGCGAGGATGGTGGGTTGCGCGTCTGCATCAACGTGCCAGGGCTCAACCGAGCCGCGTCTCAGGAGCGCCTCTAGCCTTCACGCGTGGGGCGTTGCGAGGGTCCACCTCACAGCTACGTTTGCATGCCTCTCGGCCTGCCGAACACGGTCGCCGCTCATCAGCGCTTGCTGAGGAGCATTCTGGAGGCCCAGGAGGTCAGGCATTGTGCGGTCCTGACGGAGATGGAGATGCCTCTCGGAGACCCACCTGTGCCCCCGGAGCCTCCCGAGGCTCCTGGGCCTGAGGGATCGTGAGGGTCGATGTCTTCATAGCGCATCGCCCGCTTCTTCAACATCACTCCATCTTCAACGGCACCAGGTGACACCTTTCTAAGTTCCGTTCTTAGCTGGGAGCGCCCACAGGGCCGCATCATTCCCAGGTCGCGTGGGTCCGTCCCTGTGGCATGTATCCGTTTTGCTTGTGCTCTTTACTTACCTTGTTGGGGGCGCCCCTCAGGCTGCATCATCCCCGAGCTGCTCGGGCCTGGCCCAGCGGTGTTTGCTTTTCCCGTGTCTACTTAAAATGAATTTGCTCTTTCGCGCTTAATTGTCACCTGCTGCTTATCGCGGACTTCTCCGCTTTCATGCAAAGCGCTTGCACGTTAAAAGGGGGGGTACCTGAGCATTGCGACTCATGGGCTCCTACTGGCTCTCCAGCCCTCACCCCCTGGCCTTGACCCACGGCATCGCGACCTGTCATACCAGCGGCGGCTGAGCTAGCTCGAGGGCCGGGACCTAAGGACATAGAGCATTTGCATTCTAACCACCCTGCAGGAACACACCATTGATAAAGGCCCAGAGCCAGGTGCAACCCGCCTCGAGGTAGGGCCTCGTGAGTCCCGCACTGGCTCACGAGTGCCTAGATACACCTCTCCTAGCCCTACCGTGCCGGCCACGTGTCAGGGCGGGGCTGTACACACCCCGGGGGCTCCTCCCGGAGGGGAGCCCCCTCCCACGTACCAGTGGAAGCACCATGCTCTGCGCTGGCTGACGACACTGCCAAGGAGCGGCTATGCCCGTACACATATGGAAGCGCTATGCTCCACGCTGGTGATAAACAACTGAGGGCGGCCTACGGTCGTACCAACCTCAGGGTGCCCAAAGCTCAGTGTTCGACACCATCGCAACGCCTCCCCTCGGGAGTGCCGCGCGAGGGGGCTGGACACGGGGGCTACGCCTGGGCCTCGCCCGAGCACATGCCACCCAGCCAGATCCCTCGGACCTGGTCGTCACGCACCCCTCCCCGAGCGGAGCCAAGGTATGGAAACCCGTTTGAACGTCAAGGGGACTCTTGAGCATCGCGACTCAGGAGCCTAACTTGCCCTGTAGCCCCTCACTCCTTAGTCCCGTCCTGGTTTCCGGTCGGGGCTAACACTGGGTGAGGTATGCGCGGGGCCGGGCCCTGCCGACGCAGAACGATCAATCCACTCCTCGTTCCCCCCTTTTTCCTACTTGTTGCTTGCGCGTCAAGGGGGACTCCTGAGCATCGCGACTTAGGAGCCTAACTTGCCACATAGCTCCTTGCTCTTTAGTCCCGTCCTGGTTTCCGGTCGAAACTAACGCTGGGTGAGGTATGCGCGGGGCCGGGCCCTGCCGACGTAGAGCACGAGCAAGTAGGGGAGAAAAATGCAAATTCCAGGAAATTCAAAGCAAATATTACAAGCCATAGATTGTTTCACGATGCCAAACACAAGTTTAAACGCCTCCGCGAGGCATGGTGCATGTTGCAGGAATAAAAACAGGACAGAAGCCGCGAAGGGATCGCTCTCCAGTGGCGCCGCCGCCCGTGGAGGAGTCACGCTGGGCGACTCCGCTTCCCGGGGCCGCGGAGCTGGCGGCACCGCGCCTGGGCAAGACGCTGAAGGCGCGGAACCTCCCCAGCAAAGCTTCGGCTCGGCCTTTCACGGCCTAAGCGGCAGCGGCGGCAAGGTCGCCGCTCACGGGTTCCAGCAGGCTGTTGAAGTCGACGTCGGGGTCGCGCAGGTAGACGTGGCTGAGGACATGCGTTAGTGCCGCAGAAGACATGGCACGCGCCTCGGCCTCGGCCGTGGGGCCAAGGTCGTCTACGACATCTTCAAGCGCACGGACCAGGAAGGGAAGCAGCTTGGCGGGGCCGTCCTCCGCACCGGCCAACGGCTCCTCCAAGCCGCTCTCGTAAAGCGTCTTCAGCGCGGCACGAGCCCTCTTCTCCATCTCCATGAAGGCCACCCGATCCTCCGCCAGGACCTTCGCCGTGGCATCTAGCTCGATCCTCTCCGCCTTCAGCGACCGCTCCAGCATCTCCAATTCGCCGTGGCGATCATCAAGCTTGGCGTCCCGGTCCTTGACAGCGGCCTCCCGAGCCTTCATCTCCTTCTCTTTCTCCTGGCGGCCGTGTACCTCCTTGGCAAGCTCGTTGCGCAGGCCTTGCAGCTCGGTCTCCAGCACCTCGCAGCGAGCCTTGGCAGCCGCAGCGTCGCCCAGGGCAGCGTCGCGAGCGGCCTTGGCTTGGTTGGTGGTCTGCTTCTCCCCATCGGAGGCCGCCACGGCCTGGCTCGACGTTGTTTGGACGGAGGCAGCGGAACAGGCCCAACCAGAAGCTAGCGCCAGGCGCCCGGCCGCTAGGCGAGGGTCCGCATTCAGAAGATCCTCCCGCAGCTAGCTCAGTTTGCTGGCGACCTGGTCCAGGATGGCGGCAGAGGGAACAGAAGAAGCGGGAACCGACAGAGTAGGCAAAGAGGACGGCAGCGTGATCACGGTTTGGCAGGAAGGAACCCCCTGGGCCTTGGTCGCCCCGGCTGCAACATCAAGCGCAGTCGACTCCAGGGTCAGCGGGGCCATGGGGGTTGACTCCTCGCCAAGGCGTCCCGGTCGGCCTCGCGAAGACGATCGGACCAGGAAGGCGCGAGCCTCGCCGTCTTTCCCCTCAGCGGATGAAGGCGCCATCCCGGCAGGTGGACTCGCCCCGAGCAGGGCCGCAGAAGCCCCTTTCAACCTCTTCGCCGCAGGCGCTAGCCTGACAAAGAATATGGACGTCAAGCCTTGGCGGCAGAAACCAAACAAAGCACGAATTGAGCACTTACTGGTCGTCGCTCGAGGACCCAAGCAACCTCCGGCCAAACTTGAAGCCCGAGAGCCTGCAGCTGGGGTCAGCTTCGGGAGGCCCGGAAGCAGAGGGCACGTCAGGAGGGTTGGAGCTGGCCTCAGACCGCCCAGGGACCAGAGCAGACCCTGGGGGAACCAGCCCCGACCTGCCCTTTCTTGTGACCAAGGGAGAGTCCTCCCCTCCTCGCCTGGCGTCGGCCTCGTTGTCGTCCGGCATGGAGCGGAGGGCCTGGGACCTACGCCAAGGGAAAGACTCCCTCGACTCCTTGCCAGTCGCCTCAGAGTCAGACTCTTCCTCCTCCGCCTCTTCTTCCCCCTCGCTCTCGCTGGAGCTGTCAGAGGACACGTTCACCATCGCCAGCGCCGCAAGACCCTCGGGGGCTTCTGCGGGCACCAGCCCCTCACCATTGAAGGTGGGCATGGCGTTCACCATATGCTCCCAGTTGTCACAAAGGAACAGGGGGACGGGGGCGCCCACCGGCCTCGCCACGTCTCCCCCAACCAAGGAATAGAGGGCCGCAACCAGATCATCGTCGGTCAGGGCCTCAGAGCTTAGGCGCAAGACGGCGTCCGCTTCCCCAAGCCTCCACAACAGGAGCGAGTGCTCCTGGAGTGGAGCCACCCGGTGCACCAGGAACTTCCGCAGGAGCGTGGCCCCGGTCAGCTTCACCGCCCCCAAGTTGCTTGGCCTCAAGTCCGCGTTCATCCTCTTCAGCACCGCCCTTGCATGGGGATCAATGAGCTCCGTGCGGGACCACCCGTCGACAGCCTTGGGCTGCCCCGTAGGCAACACCAGACGGGGGTGGAGGCGCTCGATGTCCACCATGACCCACTTGCTCCGGAAGCCTTCGATTCTCTTCCCAGGCTTCGAGATAGCATTGGATTTGGAGTATGCGATGAAGCTCACACATGCGGAGATATGGCCACCAGAAACCGGGAGTGAAAAATAGTGACGCAACAAGGCCACTGAGGGCTTTACCCCGACGTGAGCCTCACAGTAGTAAGCAAAGATTGCCAGGAGAAGAACAGAGTTGGGGTGGAGATGCAGAGCCTGCAAGTTGTACTGGCGGAGAACAGCAAAGAAGAACTCAGAGAAAGGAGGCACCAGACCGGCGACAATGGTGCTCACAAAGAGCGGATAGAAGGTGCTCCCCTGCCTTCAGGATGGTCGGAGCTGGCCTTGAGCACAGTCGCCCCCTTGCTGCCCTGCGCCACCATCATCAGGCGCATGAGGGCGAGGTTCTTCTCTGACAGGTTCGAGGAATCCAGAGCCGGCGAGTACCAGGCCTCGGTCGAGGACTTGCGGGGCGCCATGGCATGCCGGATGAGGAGGATTGAGACATATCTAGAGGATTTTGGGAGCAAGAAGGAGGAGAGCGAGAAAGGGGATCTGGGGGCGAGGCGAACGAGAACAAAGCAGGTAAGTCTGGCCCGGGCACCTCTTTTGTCAGATGGACAGTTGCCGAAGCGTCGTGGGAAGCACAGACGCCCACGTCCAATCAATCGTCATGCAGCGCCCAAGGCCGTAGGCTGTTGGGGGCCTGCGGTGCTTTGCGCTTGCCCCTTCGCTTCCCTGCTAGGCCAAGCCCGGGCGCGCCTTGGGCCCGGGGGCTACTGTCGGTGTTCTGGGAACGGGGGTCCCCAGACTTGCCTGCCTGCGGCCTGCAGCGTGGCTCAAGTGGGGGCCCAGCGCGGCCCATCTTCATCAGCTCAAGCTCAAGACCCTCGCGAGGGGCCAAGCCTCATGGGGCGGATGACCGGAAGCTTCCTTAGAGGCAGCCTCATCAGGCAGGCTCGCGAGGAGGCGGAGAGATCAAGGCAGGGGTACCTCGCGAGGAGCCCGTGACGCAAGCCATGACGATCGAGACCAGACGGGCACCAGGCGGGCGCCGGCCTGCACAGTGTCCTTGTTCCCCCTTTGGTGCAAAGGGGGAAAGCACAGGCCAAGGCACTGGGCAAAGGTTACCATTCCGGTGCAACGAGACCAAGACCAACAGAGCGGCAGGATGGAGGTCACCATGGAGCCCAAGACGGCGTCATCACTAGTGCTTTGGCAGCCAAAGACCACCTTTGGTCAGGATAACTTGTACTAGATGTTCCCCTTCAAAATGGCCAATTGTTGGCGCCCTTCCCGCTCATTATTTGGGGAGAGGCCCAGGGCCTCTATAAATAGAGCTAGCCACCACAGAGTAGAGGACAGGGACAAGAAGGGACCGAGAGAGAGAGAGAGAGAGAGAGAGAGAGAAAGAGGCGATTGAACTCACCCAAGCAGTTCATTGCACCAGCTCAAGAACACCTCTCGCGAGGTTGTTCTTCCCTTGTACTGTTCATCATCAGCCCCTGAGGCAATCCACCACACCACACACTGGAGTAGGGTATTACACCACAACGGTGGCCCGAACTAGTATAAACCTTGTGTCCCTTGTGTTGTTCGTTGTTTCCAGCTAGATCACGTGAGGAGATTGGACATAGATTGGTAGGGGAGAGATCTCCGCGCACACCCTAGTGTTCGAACCTCAAGGGTCTGCCGGAACCCGAAATCCTACAGCATCGGCGAACCGCTGCCGAAGAGAGAGTAGCTCGGTGCGGGCGAAGGCCAGCTCAGCCTGCGCCGAGGCCAGGGCAGTTGTGGCGGCCTCCTCGTGCCGCTCCACCTCGATTAACCTGGACTTGAGGGCAGCAGTCCTACCAGCGGCCCCGGCTTCCACGAGTTTCAGCTTCAGGTCATGCCTGCTCTCGAGATCCGCGCGAGCCTCCGCCACCCAGCGATCGACCTCCTCCTAGGCCCTGGCCTCGCGCGCGCCGATGTCGCCTCCGCCTAAGCAACCTGGCGCTCCCTCGTCTCCAACCGTTCGAGTTCAAGGCTGCACTCCATGGCTTCCAGCGCCAGCGCCTCCTCGCGCTTCCGGATCTCTTCCTCCTCGGCGGGCGTCCCCCTCAACGCCGCAAGGGCAGCCCTGCACGCCTCCACCTGCTGATCCAAGACGGCGATCCAGGCGTGGAGCTCCCACATGCGTTTCTCCGCGGCCTCGCGATGGCGGTCAGCTTGCCGTGCCTCTTCCAGAGCTCGGGAGCAGGCCTCACGGGAGGCTGCGAGGGAAGCCTCATCCTTCGCATTATCGAGCTCGCGCTGGTGGTGCCCGAGGTTGATGGTGTTAGAAATATGCCCTAGAGGCAATAATAAAATGGTTATTATTATATTTCCTTGTTCATGATAATTTTTTATTGTTCATGCTATAATTGTGTTATCCGGAAATCGTAATACATGTGTGAATACATAGACCACAACATGTCCCTAGTGAGCCTCTAGTTGACTAGCTCGTTGATCAATAGATGGTTACGATTTCCTAACCATGAACATAGGATGTCATTGATAACGGGATCACATCATTAGGATAATGATGTGATGGACAAGACCCAATCCTAAGCATAGCAGAAGATCGTGTAGTTCGTCCGCTAAAGCTTTTCTAATGTCGAGTATCCTTTCCTTAGACCATGAGATTGTGCAACTCCCAGATACCGTAAGGGTACTTTGGGTGTGCCAAACGTCACAAGTAACTGGGTGGCTATAAAGGTACACTACGGGTATCCCCGAAAGTATCTGTTGGGTTGGCACGAATTGAGACTGGGATTTGTCACTCCGTATGACGGAGAGGTATCTCTGGGCCCACTCGGTAGGACATCATCATAATGAGCTCAATGTGATCAAGGAGTTGTTCACGGGATGATGTGTTACGGGAACGAGTAAAGAGACTTGCCGTAACGAGATTGAACAAGGTATCGGTATACCGACGATCGAATATCGGGCAAGTATTGTACCGATAGACAAAGGGGATTGTATACGGGATTGATTGAATCCTCGACATCGTGGTTCATCCGATGAGATTATCGTGGAGCATGTGGGAGCCAACATGGGTATCCAGATCCCGCTGTTGGTTATTGACCAGAGAGTTGTCTTGGTCATGTCTACGTGTCTCCCGAACCCGTAGGGTCTACACACTTAAGGTTCGGTGACGCTAGAGTTGTAGAGATATTAGTATGCGGTTAACCGAAAGTTGTTCGGAGTCCCAGATGAGATCCCGGACGTCACGAGGAGTTCCGAAATGGTCCGGAGGTTAAGATTTATATATAGGAAGTCCAGTTTTGGCCACCGGGAGAGTTTCGGGGGTCACCGGTATTGTACCGGGACCATCGGGTGGGGCCACCTATCCCAGAGGGCCCCATGGGCTGAAGTGGCATGGGAACCAGCCCCTGGTGGGCTGGTGCGCCCCACCCAAGGGCCCAAGGCGCCTAGGGTTGGAAACCCTAGGGGGCCATTGCCCCTCGAGGGGGCATGCGCCCCCCTGGTTGGAAACCCTAAGGGGGTCGTTGCCCTCGAGGGGCCGCCGCCCCGGGGGCCGCCGCCCCCCTCTAGATGGGATCTCCATGGGGGCATGACTCCCTAGCCCCTATATATAGTGGAGGGGAGGGAGGGCAGCCCCACCCTAAGCCCTGGCGCCTCCCTCTCCCTCCCGTGACACCTCTTCCTCCTCCAGTAGCGCTTGGCGAAGCCCTGCTGGAATCCCGCTACTTCTACCACCACGCCGTCGTGCTGCTGGATCTCCATCAACATCTCCTCCCCCCTTGCTGGATCAAGAAGGAGGAGACATCTCCGCTCCATACGTGTGTTGAACACGGAGGTGCCGTCCATTCGGCGTTAGGATCATCGGTGATTTGGATCACAACGAGTACGACTCCATCAACCCCGTTCTCTTGAACGCTTCCGCTCACGATCTACAAGGGTATGTAGATGCACTCCTCTCTCTCTCTCGTTGCTAGATGACTCCATAGATTGATCTTCATGATGCGTAGAAAATTTTAAATTTCTACTACGATCCCCAACAGTGGCATCATGAGCTAGGTCTATGCGTAGTTTCTATGCACGAGTAGAACACAAATTGTTGTGGGCGTCGATTTTTTCAATTTACTTGCCGTTACTAGTCTTATCTTGATTCGGCGTAAACCGTGGGATGAAGCGGCATGGACCGACCTTACACGTACGCTTACGTGAGACAGGTTCCACCGACTGACATGCACTAGTTGCATAAGGTGGCTAGCGGGTGTCTGTCTCTCCCACTTTAGTCGGATCGGATTCGATGAAAAGGGTCCTTATGAAGGGTAAATAGAAATTGGCATATCACGTTGTGGTTTTGGCGTGGGTAAGAAACGTTCTTGCTAGAAACCTATAGCAGCCACATAAAAATTTGCAACAACAATTAGAGGACATCTAACTTGTTCTTGCAGCATATGCCGTGTGATGTGATATGGCCAAAAGGATGTGATGAATGATATATGTGATGTATGAGATTGATCATGTTCTTGTAATAGGAATCACAACTTGCATGTCGATGAGTATGACAACCGGTAGGAGCCATAGGAGTTGTCTTAATTTATTGTATGACCTGCGTGTCAATGAAAACGCCATGTAATTACATTACTTTATTGCTAACCGTTAGCTATAGTAGTAGAAGTAATAGTTGGCGAGACAACTTCATGAAGACACGATGATGGAGATCATGATGATGGAGATCATGGTGTCATGCCGGTGACGATGATGATCATGGCGCCCCAAAAATGGAGATCAAAAGGAGCAAAATGATATTGGCCATATCATGTCACTATTTGATTGCATGTGATGTTTATCATGTTTTTACATCTTATTTGCTTAGAACGACAGTAGCATAAATAAGATGATCCCTCGCAATAATTTCAAGAAAGTGTTCCCCCTAACTGTGCACCGTTGCTAAGGTCTGTTGTTCCGAAGCACAACGTGATGATCGGGTGTGATAGGTTCTAACGTTGGCATACAAGATACAACAGGTGTAAGCCAGATTTACACATGCAATACACTTAGGTTGACTTGACGAGCCTAGCATGTACAGACATGGCCTCGGAACACGGAAGACCGAAAGGTCGAACATGAGTCGTATAGAAGATACGATCAACATGAAGATGTTCACCGATGATGACTAGTCCGTCTCATGCGATGATCGGACACGGCCTAGTTGACTCGGATCATGTATCACTCAGATGACTAGAGGGATGTCTGTCTGAGTGGGAGTTCATTAAATAATTTGATTAGATGAACTTAATTATAATGAACATAGTCTAAAAATATTTGCAATATGTCTTGTAGATCAAATGGCCCACGCTAATGTTGCCCTCAACTTCAACGTGTTCATAGAGAAAACCAAGCTGAAAGATGATGGCAGCAACTACACGGACTGGGTCCGTAACCTGAGAATTATCCTCATAGCTGCCAAGAAAGCATATGTCCTTGATGCACCGCTAGGTGAAGCACATGTTTTCCCAGAAGATCAAGACGTTATGAACGCCTAGCAGACGCGTAGTGATGATTACTCCCTGGTTCAGTGCGGCATGCTTTACAGCTTAGAACCGGGGCTCCAAAAGCATTTTGAGCAACATGGAGCACATGAGATGTTCCAAGAGCTGAAAATGGTTTTCCAAGCTCATGCCCGGGTCGAGAGATATGAAGTCTCTGACAAGTTCTACAGTTGTAAGATGGAGGAGAATAGTTTCGTCAGCGAGCACATACTCAAAATGTCTGGGTTGCACAACCGCTTGTCTCAGCTGGGAGTTAATCTCCCGGATGATGCGGTCGTTGACAGAATCCTCCAGTCGCTCCCACCTAGCTACAAGAGCTTTGTGATGAACTTCAATATGCAGGGGATGGAAAAGACCATTCCTGAGGTATATTCAATGCTGAAATCAGTGGAGGTGGAAATCAAAAAGGAACATCAAGTGTTGATGGTGAATAAAACCACTAAGTTCAAGAAAGGCAAGGGTAAAAAGAACTTCAAGAAGGACGGCAAGGGAGTTGCCGTGCCTAGTAAGCAAGCTATCGGGAAGAAGCCAAATAATGAACCCAAGCCTGAGACTGAGTGCTTTTATTGCAAGGGAAACGGTCACTGGAAGCGGAACTGCCCCAAGTACTTAGCGGATAAGAAGGCTGGCAATGTCAAAGGTATATGTGATATACATGTTATTGATGTGTACCTAACCAGCGCTCATAGTAGATCCTGGGTATTTGATACCGGTGCGGTTGCTCATATTTGTAACTCAAAACAGGAGCTGCGGAATAAGCGAAGACTAGCAAAGGACGAGGTGACGATGCGCGTCGGGAATGGTTCCAAGGTCGATGTGATCGCCGTCGGCACGCTACCTCTACATTTACCTACGGGATTAGTTTTAAACCTTAATAATTGTTATTTAGTACCAGCTTTGAGCATGAACATTGTATCTGGATCTTGTTTAATGCGAGATGGCTACTCATTTAAATCTGAGAATAATGGTTGTTCTATTTATATGAGAGACCTGTTTTATGTTCATGCCTCGTTGGTTAATGGTTTATTCTTATTTAATCTCGAACGTGATGTTACGATATTTCATAGTGTGAATGCCAAAAGATGTAAGGTCAATAATGATAGTCCCACATACTTGTGGCACTGCCGCCTTGGTCACATTGGTGTCAAACGCATGAAGAAACTCCATGCAGATGGACTTTTGGAGTCTCTTGATTATGAATCATTTGACACGTGCGAACCATGCCTCATGGGCAAAATGACCAAGACTTTGTTCTCCGGAACAAAGGAGCGAGCAACCAACTTATTGGAAATCATACATACTGATGTGTGCGGTCCAATGAGCGTTGAGGCTCGCGGTGGTTATCGTTATGTTCTCACCCTCACCGATGACTTGAGTAGATATGGATATGTCTACTTAATGAAGCACAAGTCTGAGACCTTTGAAAAGTTCAAGGAATTTCAGAGTGAGGTTGAGAATCAACGTGACAGGAAAATCAAGTTCTTACGATCAGATCGTGGGGGAGAATATTTGAGTCACGAATTTGGCACACACTTAAGGAAATATGGAATTGTTTCACAACTCACGCCGCCTGGAACACCTCAGCGTAATGGTGTGTCCGAATGTCGTAATCGCACTCTATTGGATATGGTGCGATCTATGATGTCTCTTACCGATCTACCGCTATCATTTTGGGCTTATGCTATAGAGACTGCCGCATTCACTTTAAATAGGGCTCCGTCGAAACCCGTTGAGACGACACCGTATGAATTGTGGTTTGGTAAGAAACCTAAGCTGTGGTTTCTGAAAGTTTGGGGATGCGATGCTTATGTCAAGAAACTTCAACCTGAAAAGCTCGAACCCAAATCAGAAAAATGCATCTTCATAGGATACCCTAAGGAAACTATTGGGTATACCTTCTACCTCAGATCCGAAGGCAAGATCTTTGTTGCCAAGAATGGATCCTTTCTAGAAAAAGGGTTTCTCTCGAAAGAAGTAAGTGGGGGGGGGGGAGTAGAACTTGATGAAGTGTTGCCTCTTGAACCGGAGAGTGGGGCAGCTCAAGAAAATGTTTCTGTGGTGCCTGCACCGACTAGAGAGGAAGTTAATGATGATGATCATGAAACTTCAGATCAAGTTGCTACTGAACTTCGTAGGTCCACAAGGGCACATTTCGCACTAGAGTGGTACGGCAACCCTGTCCTGGAAATCATGTGGTTAGTCAATGGTGAACCTTCGAACTATGAATAAGCGATGGCGGGCCCAGATTCCGACAAATGGCTGGAAGCCATGAAATCCGAGATAGGATCCATGTATGAAAACAAAGTATGGACTTTGACAGACTTGCCCGATGATCGGTGAGCCATAGAAAATAAATGGATCTCTAAGAAGAAGACGGACGTGGATGGCAATGTGACCATCTATAAAGCTCGGCTTGTCGCTAAGGGTTATCGACAAGTTCAAGGGGTTGACTACAATGAGACCTTCTCACCCGTAGCGAAGCTGAAGTCCGTCCGAACCATGTTAGCAATTGCCGCATTCTATGATTATGAGATATGGCAAATGAACGTCAAAAGGACATTCCTTAATGGTTTCCTTAAGGAAGAACTATATATGATGCAGCCAGAAGGTTTTGTCGATCCTAAGAATGCTGACAGGGTGTGCAAGCTCCAACGCTCAATCTATGGGCTGGTGCAAGCATCTCGGAGTTGGAACATTCGATTTGATGAGATGATCAAAGCGCTTGGGTTTACACAGAGTTATGGAGAAGCCTGTGTTTACAAGAAAATGAGTGGGAGCTCTGTAGCATTTCTCATATTATATGTGGATGACATACTATTGATGGGAAATGATATAGAACTCTTGGAAAGCATAAAGGCCTACTTGAATAAGTGTTTTTCAATGAAGGACCTTGGAGAAGGTGCTTACATATTAGGCATCAAGATCTATAGAGATAGATCAAGACGCCTCATTGGTCTTTCACAAAGCACGTACCTTGACAAGATATTAAAGAAGTTCAATATGGATCAGTCCAAGAAGGGGTTCTTACCTGTATTGCAAGGTGTGAGATTGAGCACGGCTCAATGCCCGACCACGACAGAAGATAGAGAAAAGATGAGTGTCATCCCCTATGCCTCGGCCATAGGGTCTATTATGTATGCCATGCTGTGTACCAGACCTGATGTAAACCTTGCCATAAGTTTGGTAGGAAGGTACCAAAGTAATCCCGGCATGGAACACTGGACAGCGGTCAAGAATATCTTGAAGTACCTGAAAGGACTAAGGATATGTTTCTCGTTTATGGAGGTGACGAAGAGCTCGTCGTAAAGGGTTACGTCGATGCTAGTTTCGACATAGATCTGGATGACTCCAAGTCACAAACCGGATAGGTGTATATTTTGAATGGTGGGGCAGTCAGCTGGTGCAGTTGCAAACAAAGCGTCGTGGCGGGATCTACATGTGAAGTGGAGTACATGGCAGCCTCGGAGGCAACACATGAAGCAATCTGGATGAAGGAGTTCATTACCGACCTAGGAGTTACTCCCAATGCGTCGGGCCCGATGACTCTCTTCTATAACAACACTGGAGCTATTGCCCTTGCCAAGGAGCCCAGGTTTCACAAGAAGACCAGGCATATCAAGCGTCGCTTCAACTCCATTCGTGAAAATGTTCAAGATGGAGACATAGAGATTTGTAAAGTACATACGGACCTGAATGTCGCAGATCCGTTGAATAAACCTCTTCCACGTGCAAAGCATGATCAACACCAGAACTCTATGGGTGTTCGATTCATCACAATGTAACTAGGTTATTGACTCTAGTGCAAGTGGGAGACTATTGGAAATATGCCCTAGAGGCAATAATAAAATGGTTATTATTATATTTCCTTGTTCATGATAATTGTCTATTGTTCATGCTATAATTGTGTTATCTAGAAATCGTAATACATGTGTGAATACATAGACCACAACATGTCCCTAGTGAGCCTCTAGTTGACTAGCTCGTTGATCAATAGATGGTTACGATTTCCTAACCATGGACATAGGATGTCATTGATAACGGGATCACATCATTAGGATAATGATGTGATGGAGAAGACCCAATCCTAAGCATAGCACAAGATTGTGTAGTTCGTCTGCTAAAGCTTTTCTAATGTGGAGTATCCTTTCCTTAGACCATGAGATTGTGCAACTCCCGGATACCGTAAGGGTACTTTGGGTGTGCCAAACGTCACAATGTAACTGGGTGGCTATAAAGGTACACTACGAGTATCCCCGAAAGTATCTGTTGGGTTGGCACGAATCGAGACTGGGATTTGTCACTCCGTATGACGGAGAGGTATATCTGGGCCCACTCGGTAGGACATCATCATAATGAGCTCAATGCGATCAAGGAATTGTTCACGGGATGATGTGTTATGGGAACGAGTAAAGAGACTTGCTGTAACGGGATAGAACAAGGTATCGGTATACCGACGATCGAATCTCGGGCAAGTATCGTACCGATAGACAAAGGGGATTGTATACGGGATTGATTGAATCCTCGACATCATGGTTCATCCGATGAGATCATCGTGGAGCATGTGGGAGCCAACATGGGTATCCAGATCCCGCTGTTGGTTATTGACCGGAGAGTTGTCTCGGTCATGTCTACGTGTCTCCCGAACCCGTAGGGTCTACACACTTAAGGTTCGGTGACGCTAGAGTTGTAGAGATATTAGTATGCGGTTAACCGAAAGTTGTTCGGAGTCCTGGATGAGATCCCGGACATCACGAGGAGTTCCGGAATGGTCCGGAGGTAAAGATTTATATGTAGGAAGTCCAGTTTCGGCCACCGGGAGAGTTTCGGGGGTCACCGATATTGTACCGGGACCACTGGAAGGGTCTCGGGGGTCCACCGGGTGGGGCCACCTATCCCGGAGGGCCCCATGGGCTAAAGTGGCGTGGGAACCAGCCCCTGGTGGGCTGGTGCGCCCCACCCAAGGGCCCAAGGCGCCTAGGGTTGGAAACCCTAGGGGGCCGTTGCCCCCCGAGGGGCATGCGCCCCCATGGTTGGAAACCCTAAGGGGGCCGTTGCCCCCCGAGGGGTCGCTACCCCCCTCTAGATGGCATCTCCAAGGGGGCATGCGCCCCCTAGCCCCTATATACAGTGGAGGGGAGGGAGGGCAGCCGCACACTAAGCCCTAGCGCCTCCCTCTCCCTCCCGTGACACATCTTCCTCCTCCAGTAGCGCTTGGCGAAGCCCTGCTAGAATCCCGCTGCTTCCGTGGATAGTGTGGACACTCAAGGCGCGTGTCGACACCCACAAGTTCTTCACCGAGTCGGTTCATCGCGCCCATCGCCTCCTGGAAGAGCTCATGACGAACAATGCTCCGCCTGTGCTCGAACTCAAGCGCACGGCCCATCTCGTCCTCCGCCATGGGGGCTGTGGGCGACGCCTGGAGCGGTGCGTCCCCTCTCAGCAGGGGGCTGGGGGCTGGCGCTGCCCCAGGCGCCAGCTGGGCCTCGCGGGGGGCCTGAACTAAACGGGGCCCGCTGCCTATAGAAGACCCCAGGATCGAAGCCAACCAGCCACCATTCGCTACCAGGGGAGGAGCCCTTGGAACGCTCGCTGTGCTCCGAGCAAGGCCGCGAAGAAAAGACAGCGAAGGCGCAAGCTCAAGACACCTTGATGACGGGCCAACTCCCATGGTTGACCCCACGCCGTGGGCAGCGCACGAGCCTGCGGCGCTCGAGTCTGGCAAGGGAACAGGCCGAGAGGGAGCTGCTTCTCAGGAGATTTCGCGGCCTTGGCAGAAGGGGTCCTGAGGAGACAATCGTCAGGAAGGAAAGCAACACGCAGAGGATTACCAAAATGAGGTACTTACTCGTCAATAGCGATATACTTCCTCCGTTTTAACAGCGCAAAGGAGCCGCTGCCGCAGCTCGGGGACCCCTTCCTCTTACGGAGTTCTTCAAAGTCCACGCAAAGCCGACCGAAGCGCTGGACATGGCGGTCGACATGAGGCGCAGCAGGAGAAGTGCTCGGTGGGGTAGCCTCAGAAGCGCCAAGCTGAGGGGAGCTGTCCAGCTCTGCCTCGCGGTGAATTGCCGAGGCCTCAAGAGCCCTGGCCTCGGGAGACGCGGGCTGTGTCGCCCCTGCAACCGCCGCCTCGGGCCAAGGGTCACGAGTCCTCGAGGTCGACGCCTCGGGAGCCCTGTGCGGCATCAGCATCTCGACACCTTCACTATCGGCCCCTGGCGGTGCTCGCCCCCCTGCACCCACACTTGGGGCGAGCTCGACGCCAGCGTCAAGGAGAGGGACCACGACAATGGGGTTCTCACGGGGCCCCATGAGGCCAACTGGGCGCAGCCCCCACTCGTCGAAGGAGGCATCCGCTCCGCGAATGTCATCTTGTTCGAGCAGCGGTACAAAACACAACTCTTCCTCGACAAGTCGTCTGGCAACGGGATGCCCGTCGAGACCTCGAGCACCGTTCGCCGCACCTTAAGGGGGAGCCCAGACTCCTGAAGTCTCATGTGGTCCTGGCTGCTGAGCAAATCCCACATCGGCCGAGAGTGGCGCTGAAGCGGAGCGATTCGGCGCCGGACGAACTCCCTCACCATCATAGGCGTAGTCACACCAAGGTCTTTGAGCCACCTCAACCTGAGCCAGACGGGGACAAGGCGTGGATCGGCGAGCCTTCGGTGGCACCAACCGGAGTTAGGAATGACGGGCCTAGACGGAGAGGAGAGCAGGGGGCTGAGCACTCCGGCATCAACAAACACCCACCGAAACTCGCTCGTGGATGGTGGAAGTTCGAAGTCGATCCAGTCACCAGCCGTCGCCGCCACGGCTTGAAAGGTCAGGCATCCGGAGCTCTGCCGAGGATCACTCAGGTGCAACGAGAAGAAGTGGCGGAGAAGAGCCACAGAGGCAGCAATGCCTACCATGGCCTCGCAAATGAAGGCGAGGCAAGAAGGGTCACAGATTGGGGATCACGGTGCAGGATGTGGATCTGATAATGGAAAAGCACTGCGTTGAGGAAGGCGGAGAAAGGAGGGACCAAGCTAGCCCAAAGGGCATTGATGAAGAAGGGGACCTCAGTGGCCGCTCGGTCAATGCGAGCGCGAGATGCAGGCCAAACCACTGTCTTTCCCCACTCATTGAAGCTAGAGGTGAGCATGGGACGCACCTTGCCCATGGCCTCATCGTTGAGCACCAGCGATCGTCCAACTGCGGGCTCGACGGCCGGGAGCGCACTAGCCGAAGACAGAGGCTTCTTCCCCTTGTCCACTTGCGTCGGCGCCATGGCGATGGGGCGAGTGGAGCTAAGGTCAGATTGGAAAGAGGAGCAGAGTCCGGGAGGAAGCAGAGGAATTGGAGGAGAATGGTGCAAGCGATGGAAGAATAACCGTATAGACCGCGGTGGCCGTCTAGCCAGGCGGGTATCAAGGCAGCGTGGGGAAGCGGAGACGCCCACGTCCAATCAACCGCCACGCGTCGACCAAGGCCACAGGCTATTGGGGCCCGCGGCGCTCCGCACTTGACCTTTGGCTTCGCCTCGAAGCCAAGCTCGAGCGCGCCTTGGGCCCGGGGGCTACTGTCGGCGTTTTGGGAACGGGGGTCCTCAGACTTGCCTGCCTGCGGCCCACGGCGTGGGTTTGCTAGCAGGCCTGCACGACCCATCTTTACCAACAAGGCATTCAAGACCCTCGCGAGGCGGACGACACAAGACCTCCTCAGGAGCGGCCTCACCAGGCTGGCTCACGAGGGGCAGAGAGTTCAAGGTCGGCAAACCTCGCGAGGTTCTCGTGACGTGAGCCATGACGACCAAGGCCAGGCGGGCGCCAGCGCGTGCAGCATCCTTGTTTCCTCTTTGGTGCTAAGGGGGCAAGCGCAGGCACGGAGTACCAAGGCATCAAGCAAAAGTTTCCATATTGGTGCAATAAGACCAAGACCAGCAGGACGGCAAGACGGAGGTCACCGTGGAGCACAAGATGGCGTCACCACCAGAGCCTTTGGCAGGCGAAGACCATTTTTGTCAGGATAAGCTGTACTAGCTATCCCCTTTCAAATTGGCCGTTGTTGGCTCCCTTCCCGCTCAATATTTGGGGAAAGGATCAGGGCCTCTATAAATAGGACTAGCCACCACCATAGCTAAGGGAGAAAAAAAGGCAGCCAAAGGGTCAGATAGAGAGAGACCAGAACACACACAAATTCGCCAAGCACAAGAACACCTCAACCTCAGGAGGCTATTCTCCCCCCTGTACTGTTCATCCCCAACCCGGGAGGCAATCCACCACCACACTGAAGTAGGGTATTACACCACAACGGTGGCCCGAACCAGTATAAACCTTGTGTCCTTTGTGTTGCGAGTTCGTCAAGTTAGTTCGTAAGATCTTAGCTGAGTTAGGACGCGGATCGGTAGGGGGAGATCTTCACGCGCACCACAACGTTCGAACCTTAAGGGTTTTGTCGGAACCCGTGATCCGACACCTGCAAAACACATGGCAAGTGACATCTTTGGGTGTGGGAGAGGAGACAGGCGTGTGGCGAACTGATAAATGCCCACAACATCAGCCCCTGTACGTGAGTGAAAACTGACATGTGGGCGAACTGCTAAACGCCCACACACCTACCCCTCCGTGTGGTGAAACGGACGTGTGGGCGACCGTGAATGCCCACACATCAATCCAGTCCTACGCGGCACCACAAACATGTCAAGATTCGTGCACCCATAAACGGATGCGGATCCACGCGTGTGGACGAGATGCAAACGCCCACACGTGTGGGCGTTAGTATTTCCGATGGCTTATCGGTGGTGCCGATTCCGTCACTTTTAATTTCACTGACCATCGAAGCCCGATTCTTACCTTTTAAGAGACACGAAAGGCCCTCTGCTGCCAACAAGAAAAGATATGAAGAGATTCGATCTCCTTGATGAATTCCCCTTGTAGGAGAACAACAACTTTTTTTTGAGTGGTGGTAGGAGAGCAACAAACTTGTAGGAATAAAGTGGTGTCATTTTAGGCCCAAGAGTGAACTGGACTAGAGTTTTCGTGTTCCCAATCGGGCCCAACAACTTGTAGGATTAAAGTAGTGTTGCTGCGAGGCCACGAGAGGTCAAAGACGGAGCGGCGGACTCTCCTGCAATACATACTCCGCCGCCGCCGCCGCCGCCGCCGCTGCGATGCTTCTCTTCCACAAGCAACTGTTCTCGCTCCGTCTCCCAGCTTCACCCGTGATCTTCTCTCTCCGTCGGGCCCTCTTATCCACCTCGGCGGCCACCGACGCCCCGCCGGCCCCATTCGCCGTCGACAACTACCTCGTCACCACCTGCGGCCTCACACCGGAGCAAGCCCTCAAGGCCGCCAAGCACGTCTCCCACTGTAAGTCCACCTCCAACGCCGACTCCATCCTCGCCTACCTCGCCGGCCCCACCTTCCGCTTCTCCAAGGCCGACATCGCCCACGTCGTCGCCCGCGACCCGCGGATCCTCAACTGCAGCGTCGACAACACCCTCAAGGCCCGCGTCGCCACCTTTCGCGGCTATGGCCTCTCCGAGGACCACGTCCGGTCCTTCCTCCGCATGGCCCCTGGCGTCTTCCGCTCCATCAGCATCCAGGAGAAGCTCGGGTTCTGGTTGCACTTCCTGGGTTCGCCGGAGAAGTTCATCCGCATCCTCAAGCGCAACTACTACCTCCTCACGTCGGACCTCGAGCGTGTGGTCAAGCCCAACATCGCGGTGCTACTGGAGAGTGGGGTAAGTGCCGACGATATTGCCAAGATGTGCGTGCCAAACTCGAGATTGCTCACCAGCAGCCCCAAGACCGTGATGTCCATCCTGGAGCGTGCAGATAAGCTCGGCGTGCCTCGCGGTTCGCTTATGTTCAAGCAGGCAGTGACCACGACGACGGGCCTTGGGGCCGAGACGATGGCAGCCAAGCTCAAGCTCTTCGAGGAGATTCTTGGGTGGTCTGAGGCTGAGGTGACCAACGTGGTGAGGATAAACCCAACGCTGCTGAGGATCTCTGGGGAGAAGCTTCGCCGTGCTAAGGAGTTCCTGACCAAGGTGGTCGGTGTTGACACTAGGTACATCCTTACCAGGCCCTCAATCCTGATGTACAGCCTGAAGTGCCGACTGGTTCCTCGGCATTATGTGATGAAGGCGCTCCAGGAGAAAGGATTGATTCAGAAAGATCAGAGCTTCTACACGATGATCACGCCTAGTGAGAAGACGTTTCAGCGCAGGCATATAGATGCTCATAGGCATGTTCTTCCAGGCCTTGCTGAAGCCTACGCAGCTGCTTGCCAAGGGAAACTGCCAACTGATGTTGCGGTATGAAGGATCCTGCTGTAGGTTCACATGTTTTGAATCTTCACTAACCATCTAAATGGCAGCAATGTTTCATTCTTATTACCGCATTCGGATACTCCTGATGTGTACTCTGCAACTCGCTCTGCTAGCACCTGAATTCTGAAGATACTCCGCAATGTTTCATCATGGTTTAAGTGCATCATACATCGGTTACTAGAGTTGTGAGAAAGATTGTTGGCTCGTTGATTTTATTACTTGAACATGAAAAACTCAATGTTACAGGTTTATATATTCACCTAATCACCATTGCAGTTTTGCAGTCACTGCATGGGTGAGGGTGCGCTGTCCATCATACATAAATCTCAACCTTTTCCATTGTCGGCCTTTTGCTTCTGTGAACCAGGAATTTGTCTCTTAGGATTTTCTTCAGCTAGATCAGTTAGAATTTAATAAATGTAATCATTTTATGAGTACTGCATTACCTGCTACAGTAAATTGAGATGGAACAGATCATCCACCAAGTTCGGTTTGACAACCAATGTGAGTGCTGAATTTGATGCGTTTTGTTCATTATGGTTGCTATGTTTTTGAGTTTTGACTTGTACTAAATCTTTGGGCTTATTTGAAACTCGGCTGCCTGAGAATTGACACTCTGACTATGTCGATGCTGATGGTGTGAGCTGAAGCTCCTCATAGGCCATAGCTGGTATGGTAAGTCGATAAGTTTCGCTGATCTGTTTACACATTTGAGATTGTTGCTTTGGAGTAGTCTGTCTTGGGAGAGTTTTCGCTGTAGTCCGCGTCGGCCAGCATGGTCAAGATGCTCCAGGAGGAAGGACTGATCCGCAAAGATCTGAGCTCCTGCACTGTGGGCTTGGTGGCCGGGGTTGATGGCAAATTGTGTTGATGCTATTATATAACCACAACACAAGGGATGTTCTTCAGGGCGTGTGTACGGCTGCCTGGTGTGAAGGACGGGGATTCATGTTCTGTAATATCGCAGTGTTCTGAGTTTTTACTGATTTACAACTGTAATGGCATTTCACCCCGAATTCAGATACTCCCATGGCTTACCCTGAAACTCGCTTTGCCCGCATCCTGAATCCTGATTATTGCAATCGTCTCTAGTCAGTGCACTTTTGAGTATAACCTTTCAGGGCATATCCAACGCGGTGCCGCAAAACAGACTCCCTATCCGTCCGCGGATGAATGTATGACTTTTTTTTCCAGCTAGGAGAACAATTGTGTTCAAAAAAGCTAGAACAATTACTAGACCAATAAGGTTGAGTGAATGATGCATGACCTGTTGACGTATGTTGAGATGAACTAGATCATTGACTGAAACTAAACAAGGGCGGAATTTGGTACATTATGTTGATTGTTGTTCTGGTTCGACTAAAATTGTTTGGGCTGGTACTGAGAGCATTATTTTGCCCCCCATGCTCTATGATCCTGGAATAAAAAAAATCAAAAAGATATTTACAAGTTAAAAAATATTCTGTTTTTTCTATGTATCTGTAAAATGCTACTCCCTCCGTCCTGAAATACTTGTCGGGGAAATGGATAAAATTGGATGTATCTATAACTAAAATACGTCTAGGTTCATCCATTTCTCCGACAAGTATTTCGGGACAGAGGGAGTATTAAATAATATATGTTGATTTGTGGACTAAAATTTTTTTGTGGCCTAACAACAACAAAAGGTAAGTCCATTTTGGTCCATGTATTTGGTTTTTTATACACCACATATGAAAATATATATTGATGGAAATTCATACACATGTGCCAGACATCTGCATGCATATGTAAAAAAAAATCAGTTTTTTTCGCGCGCGGGGGGGGGGGGGGGGTCTAAAGTTATTTTTCCACTTTCTGAAAAGAAGGGCTATTTGTGTCCTGGGTACCAAATTCCTTTTTTCGAAAAAAGGGGGGCAACTTCTTTTGTTAGACGGAAAAAATATTTTTGTTACACCAATAAGGTTATAAAAGCCTGGCTGCTTGAGAAATATCATGTTCTAACAGTAGAAGGCACGGCGGGGTTCTGTCAGGACCCCGACTCAATGCCACATCGATCTAGCATGTAACACCTCATATCACTTTGCGGCCTCACGCACGGTATTCCCACGGGTGTCGCCTTACCTTTGCCCGGGACCGTTTGCGTCTTTTGGCACACGTATATGATAGTGTAGCTAGCATCCATATGATAAGGAGCCCGGGCTGACATGGCTAGTCGTAAACCCAAAGTGGCACAAACTTACAGGGACAGGCATCCATGACCCAACATCGAACGTGTCGGTCATCAGCGAGTGAATCCAGGCTGTAGCACTGGGCTAGCAGGACTCCGGTGAACCGGGCTGTAGCGGGCTAACAGGACTCCGGTATTCATCGCGTGACATTTCCCGAAGGGATAGACACAGGAACGAAGAAGGACACATGCCGGCCAGCCTAAGTGTTCCGGAGCAGTAGCAAGCTACCCTGACTCAGTGGAAACACTAGGAGACATTTCCCGGTAAGAGAGGCTACTAAAGATAAACAACTAGATAGTCAGATCCCACACCTACCAAGCATTTCAATCATACACACAATATGCTCGATATGTGCAAATACAACAAGGCATCACAACATGATGCTACGACACAAGTATTTATTCAATAGGCTCCGAGGAGCGAGATATTACAAACAGGGGTCTCATGACCCAACACTCAGAGCATACAAATCAAAGCACATGCGGAAGCTTAACATGTCTGAGTACAGACATCTAGAAATGAAAAAGGCTGAGAAGCCTGACTATCTACCAGATCCTGCCGAGGGCACAGGATCGTAGCTGAGGTAACAAGCTAAACGTTGAAGACCACGCGGAACTACTAGCGAGACTGAAGTCTCTCTGCAAAACATAAAATAGGCAAACGTGAGTACAAATGTACCCAGCAAGACTTACATCAGATCTATCTACATATGCATCATTATCAACAAAGGGGGTGGTGGAGTTTAACTGCAGCAAGCCAGCTTTGACTCGGTGGCTATCCTGAACTACGACTGCAAGTAACTCTTTTGAGGTGGCGCACACGAGTCCACATATTCACCATATCAATACACCACTATGGATCCGCTCCCGTCTCCCTACGAGAACGCCATCCATAGCACTCATGCTTATCTTGCGTATTTTAGAGTATCCACTTTCACTTGTCTATGAACTATGCAAGGGGTCCAAGTTTCCATATCCGAGGAATCCGGCTATTCGAATAGATGATGTTAACCCTGCAGGGGTGTACTTCTTCACACACGCTCTCGCCACTTACCGCCCTGTACACGTCATGTACCTCGGCAACCTTCAAGCGGAAGCCGGGCGAGGGAGTCGGCCACGACCTGACTAACCGAACAAGTCTCTCGTCCAGGTTTATCGCATATTCGGGTTCCATCCGCAAGGAGATCCGGCCGGGGTGTCGCTCACGGCCCCAAACGATGTGTGCAGGGTTCCCAAGCCCACCATCCGGGTGCTACTTGGTACACCGGGCCACTGTGCCTAGTCTGTCCCAAGCCCACCTGTACCGGGTGCCACTTGGTAGACTACTAACACTACCTACAAACACCAGAAACTAGTTGCAACTCCTGGACAGAGATCATGTTGATTAATAAGTCGAGAGAGCTTGGAGCGTCCGGAGCCCAATGTGTGGTAGTAACTGATCATGGATCACAAACACAGAACTCAGTTCCTGAGGACGGCTGCAATGAGACAACCCACCATGTACTCCTACATGGCCTCTCACCGCTACCTTTACCAAATCGTGTTCACACACTTATCTCTCAACAGTAGGACATGTTTATACAACTCCGATTCATTCCCGATGAATCAGACCTGACTCAACTCTAAGCAGTAGCAGGCATGACAAACAAGCATGAATGAGTAGGCACAATAGGGCTCAAGCAACTCCTACTCATACTAGTGGGTTTCATCTATTTACTGTGGCAATGACAGGTCATGCAAAGGATAAAGGGGTTCAGCTACCGCAGCAAGTAACAATTATGTCGTTGTTGTCCTAATGCAGTAAAAGAGAGCAGGAGCGAGAGAGTGGGATTTTATCGGAATGAACAAGGGGGTTTTGCTTGCCTGGCACTTCTGAAGATAGCATTGAGTCTTCATCAGTGTCAACGAACTCATCGTCGATCCACGTCTATCGAGAGGGGACAAACACCGGCAACAGGGAAAGAACACAATCAATGCAATGCAACAATATGATGCATGAGTGTGACATGACAATATGCTGTGGTTTGAGCTAATGCAGCTAGCAACAAAGTTAAATGAAGCTGGTTTGAACCCTAAGTTCAAAACCAAACTCCATATGTGAAATTCAAATGTCATTTATATGATTTGTGCTAAACAGCAGCTATAAGTTGTTCTAACATGCATGAAAATAGTACAGATGGATAGATTGGATTTTTCTGATCATTTTTCATATATAAATTATTTCATTTGGAGTTACGGTTGATTTTCTATGATTTATTGAAGTTTAGAATATATTCTGGAATTTCCTGAATTAAATTAAATCCAGAAAACCTATTACTGTGTCAGCATGACTTCACGGTGACGTCAGCAAGTCAAGGGCGTTGTCCAGGTCAAATCTGACCTGTGGGACCCTTTGGTTAGTGTCACAGTGCTAGTTATGTGACTATTTAACTCCTAACGAAAGTAATTAGCTCGCGGGGCCTGCTGTCATTGACCCTGGGGGTTAATTAGCGGGGCTGTTAACAGTTAATGACGAGCCATGTCATCTAAACCGGCGACTAAACGCCGGCGGTAAGCAGACGCGGTGGCGCTCCTCGTCTGGCCATCTCCGGCCACGAGAGGTTGCGCGGCTGGTGGCGTTCGAGAGCGGCTGCATCGGCGCTTCGGGTGGTGGCTGTGGCAAGTGCGGGGTGGGACTGTGGTGTCGGCAGCGGCGAGCGAAGCGGCGGCCGGAGCTCGGCTCCGAGCGAGCGCGGCGTTGCAATGCACAAGGGAGCAGGCTGGGCGAGCGAAGGGCACCGGGAGGAGGCCCTCACTCGCGCGCATCCAACGGTGGCCGTGGGGATGCCAGGGACGGTGTGTAGCGGCGGCGGCGGCGAGCATATGCGGCGGTGGAGCTTCGGCGTCCGTGCAACTACGGCCTAGAGGACGCGGAGAGGCCGGGGAAGAGGGGGAGTCGAAGCGGGCGCTCACAGCGGTGAAGGGGAGCAACTCGATGTAGCCGGGGACACGCTGAGGCCGCAAATTGACCGGTGGGGGCCGTCGGATCCGGAGGTTGAAGACGACGGTTGACGGTGATGCAGGGCCTCCCGGCGTCCCGTAGCTCGATTGGGAGGACGAGGAGGTTTCTTCGGTGCTTCTGGAGTCAGCGGAAGGGCGAGGGGTGGCTGGTGGCCGCGAGGACGATGGGTGGCGGCCATGGCTGCTCCAGACCGAGCTCGGGGACGAGCGATGGGGGGGAGGAGAGGGCCAGGGAAGGGGGAGAGTGAGCGAGGGGGTCAGCGGGATCGGGACGACACGGGAAAGTCGTCCACGCGTCCAGGGGATCGTCGGCAAGCAGGAGGTGGCCGGGAACGCACGCGCGCGCGCCACGCTTCCCCTCTGCCTACTGGCAGGAGGAAGAAGACGGCTCTGCCCTCGGTGGGCTGGGCTGCACAGCTGGGCCGGCAACAGTAGCGGGCCGCGCAGGTAGGCTGAGGTAAGTTCTGCTCTGTTTTACTTTTCTTCTGTTTTGTTTAATTTGTTTATTTCTTTTGCCACTGTTTTCAAAAAGAACAAATCCAAACCAGTGTCAAAATCCCTCTGAATATATTTATGTTGCTTAATGGACTTTTCCAAAAGCACATAAAATGTTTCAGGGTATTTGGAAATATATTCTATACAAGTTATGAATATAATTCCAAATGCAAATAAAATAATGATTTAAATTCAGTGCCCAAAATATTCCTCAAAAATGCTCATTATTTTTGGTTTGGTGCAAAAACCTTTGCCAAATATAACCAACATTATTTAAGGCCATTTTGGAAACACTGAATGCAATTTCCAGGGTTCTTTTGCCCTGCTCTTAATTAAAGTTTTGAGGCTTCAACAATCCTCAATTCATGTTTCAGAAATTTAAATATGATGCCTGGATGAAGATGCAACTATTTACAAACAATATTCTAGGGCTGTGACAACTCACCCCCACTAAACAAGAATCTCATCTCAAGATTCAAGCGTAGGGTAAGATGAAGGGGGAACGCAAACTAGCACAATCTTCACGATCCAGGTTGCACTTCAACTGAACGTTGATTCGTTCACCATCATTGTCTCGAAGTCTTGCTCTGAGAAAATCCTGCCAACATGACATGGAGGGAAGAAGGAGACTCTAGAAGGGTCGATCTTCTCGAAGATCGAACAACTCAGGATCAACTCATGGGATGAGACATTGACACATCTCTCGAGCTGAGACACGAAGCATAGATCTGAAGAAATGGAGTGAGACAGATGATGAGGGTTCGCTAAGTAGACAACAATTCCACGCCTAAGAAGGTGGTAAACGATTGTCAACGTAGCGAGGAGTTGAGTTGCCATGATACCACGACGAAACATCCTGGAGGAGGGTGATTCGTAGATTATTACCTTAAGTGGCAAAAAGAATTACCTTTGATATAGAGATCATTGAGACTCTCTATATCAGCCTAAGGCAAATCACAGCAATCGATTGGCGGGGGTCGGTAGAATGGCATACTCGGACTTGGATGATGTGGATTACCTTGTTGAAGACAACGTAATGGATGAATTTCCTTATCACCGGAAATGGAAGAGACCCGTGGTAGAATGGCACATTGGTGGTGCAAGCTGGGAACAAAATGCAAATGCTGGGAATGATTCTGGTAACTGGGGAAGAACCCAACAATAGAGAGTGAACTCACTGTTTGAAAAGGTCATAGCATTGCCGAGGGAACTGAGAGCATCCCAGTTAGTGCCAATGATAACACCTAGCGCTTGTGCGTGCTCTCAAGAACTTGAGCATTTCCACAATCATCAAGGTTTTATCAACATCCGTGTCAAGGGTGCTGACAACACAACATACTACCGTGATGGCTAATGATGGATGATGCAGATGCAAAGGAAGATAACACCTTCTCAGATTTCACCTTAGCGAGGCCAAGGAAATAAAATCTGGATGATCGACCAAGAGACATTTAGCACTCCGCTTCTAATGTTCTCCTTGATGTGCTAGTGTAACCCATTCATAGAAATGGTCTGGTATCTAGAACATCAAGTAAAGGTCGGACTTCGGAAACACAAAAATCATAAGGCACAACTAGGGAGGTAAATCCTACGAAATCCTTATGGGGAGGTGGCCAACTTCTTCAATCAAGATACTACAATAATAGGTCTTTCGGCTGGGTGGTGCTAGCCATGACATCCACTTTACCGGTTATCGAGGGATCAGTATTATAGTTCTTGGGAAATGTTCCAACCATCATATCTGCCTGAGATTCAGATCAGGTTGGTGTCAGGATATTCCAGACTCATCGAGTCTAAGGAGAAAAAGAAAGTTTGCAACACAAATCGATGAGATGACGTTGCGAGATTCTCGGGAAATGAACTACGATAGTAAGCTCCAAAACATGAGCTGGTTCTGCTACAACATGTGAAACATGTTGTCCAAAACAAGCATGACCACAAAGTAGTCTTATAATAAAACACTACCGAGTTCAGGTTGGGAACCATCCTCGAGGATGTCGAAGTCTTGTGCATGACCTAGGATTAGCACATCAACTCCTTTTCCTGAACAAATCAGTCAGTGGCTTGGTGTGCTAGGGACACATATAGATTGGAGGTTGCAAGTCTCTGAACCACAGAATACTTCGCACGTATGCATGACTGATTTGGGATGATTCCAAAGGAAACAACATTGACTTTCTCGAATCCACGGCGGCAACTTGCATCTAATGCACATGAACTGGAGGAAGTCACTTCTTACATCCGAACATATGCTTCCTGAACTAGCATGAAGAAATGCTTTCAAAAGTTTCCAACACTAGCTTAATGTTCAACAAAATCATGGAGGAGATAAGGATGTTGTCAATGGGCCCAACAACAATTCATCCAAATTCCCATGGAGATGGAATTCCATAACTACGTGAACAAGGTGATAGTATTGGTCAGACCAAAGAATATAATGGTGTATGCTCGAGGAAAAACCACAAGTAAGACAACATTACGAACATCGTTGGTTCTGATTTGATTTGACGATAGCCCATACTCAATCAAAGGTTTGGGTAAGATAATAGATCCAGCAATTGACCACGAGGATCAACCAATGAAGATATCATCTTTCTTGAAAACACACCAACACCAAGATATCCCTTTGAAACGAGCTAAGTTAGGTAAGCTTTTATCTTCCAACTCTCCAAGTTGCCGTTTAGCTTAACCAACTAGCTCAGGGGTATCCAGCACGGATTCTTGGAGAAAGGGTGGTTTACAATAAACCATCTTGATCACGAACTCAACATAGCGGTCAGGTGACAACCTGGTAATACTTCCGAGAAGATATACGGAAAATCACGAACCACCGATATGTTACTAAGCTCGAGAACAATCTTGCTTTTCAGGGCAAGATGATATGATCAAATGAGCGAGGACTTGACAAAATCCTAACTCATCAATCAAAGAGTGCACCAGGAAATAAGGACTAGGTAGCACGATCAGTCTTAGAAGGATGATTCAAAAACCAACATGCTAAGAATGAAATTATTATCCTTTAACTACCAAGCAACAAGGTTGCTGGGAGTATTGATTTCACACATCACAATTCATTTGTCGGTATCCCGGTTGCATCAACACGAGGGCCGAGGAATGACCAATGATGGTGAGAAGTATCACTACGTCAAAATTCATGAGAGTTGGTGCAGTTCTCATGACAATTCTGACATAAAGGGGGTAATACTCCAAGGTAGAACAGAACCAAAAGCTGGATTGGCATTTGATCTGCGGAATACAACTACTTTGGCCTAATCCTAGATATGGATGAGGTACTGGAGTTTGTTTCTCCAAGTCATTCAAGACAGAATGGCTTGACGGACCACAAGAGTAATAGGCATCGATAAACGAACGCACGCATACTCTTGGCTATCAATTGATAGACGAAGGTCAGTAGACAACTAAAGAGGGACAACTCAAAGGAACATATAACTTTCTGAGTTGTGGATGCATAGATTAGTATGTCGAACCAAGTTCAACATGTTTCTTCCGGATAAGCCATGCAGAGAGATAGGACTGGCAGAGTCACAATTTATGAATGGAGAACTCCTCAAGAGTACTCTGATTGTGATCTTTTGGTTCAAATAACTTCTGCCTGAATGGTTCATGGTATTTGGAGGAAGGAAATACCACGGACCTCGAGGACTATCGCAAAGTTACTAATATCCTAAGGAAACTAGCAAACACTATCAACATGAATTAAGTAGATTGAATCTCGGGTTCAAAACCCAGGAATAGAATGCCTACTAACTAAATGGCATCACGGGATGCTTTCGATAATGACGGCCAGAATCATCACACTGGAAACACAGATCATGGCTAGACCACTAGATGATCCCCTAAGCACTTAGGGTCATAATTATTAACTCCAACATAGATGTCGAGGCAATAGAGTACCTCAACCCACCGTCTAGTGTGGTTAATCTGGCCATAAAGGACATCGGGAACGGAAAGAAAGGATTTGCAAATGCATCAGGCTATTAGAAACCTGGGATGACTCGGACAGCATAACGGCTGTAAATGCTCAGAAAAGATTTGAGACATTCACAAAAATGGTGGCATAACCACTCAGAAGCACAATATCAAGGTTTCGAGATCAACAGTTAACATACAGAAGTCGTAGGAACTGAATTCAAGCTTAAATCCAACAATCTTATAAGTCTACGGATTAGTAACACGTGATCCTGATAGAAAGAAGAGATAGCCTAGCTCTTAATCCCCGTAGGAAAGATAAGATGACTCAGATCAGAAGGGCATAAGGTATAAGGAGTAAAGAGAGCCTTACGTTCCATCCCACAATCAATTCCCTTACATAACTAAAGCATTTCTAGACTCAACTTCGACCAGTTTGGCTTGGTAATCCGACAGGCAGTCAAGCTCTGATACCAATGCTGTCAGGACCCTGACTCAATGCCACATCGATCTAGCATGTAACACCTCATATCACTTTGCGGCCTCACGCATGGTATTCCCATGGGTGTCGCCTTACCTTTGCCCGGGACCGTTTGCGTCTTTTGGCACACGTATATGATAGTGTAGCTAGCATCCATATGATAAGGAGCCCGGGCTGACAAGGCTAGTCGTAAACCCAAAGTGGCACAAACTTACAGGGACAGGCATCCATGACCCAACATCGAACGTGTCGGTCATCAGCGAGTGAATCCAGGCTGTAGCACTGGGCTAGCAGGACTCCGGTGAACCGGGCTGTAGCGGGCTAACAGGACTCCGGTATTCATCGCGTGACATTTCCCCGAAGGGACAGACACAGGAACGAAGAAGGACACATGCCGGCCAGCCTAAGTGTTCCGGAGCAGTAGCAAGCTACCATGGCTCAGTGGAAACACTAGGAGACATTTCCCGGTAAGAGAGGCTACTAAGGATAAACAACTAGATTGTCAGATCCCACACATACCAAGCATTTCAATAACATACACACAATATGCTCGATATGTGCAAATACAACATGGCATCACAACATGACTCTACGACTCAAGTATTTATTCAATAGGCTCCGAGGAGCGAGATATTACAAACATGGGTCTCATGACCCAACAATCAGAGCATACAAATCAAAGCACATGCGGAAGCTTAACATGTCTGAGTACAGACATCTACAAATGAAAAAGGCTGAGAAGCCTGACTATCTACCAGATCCTGCCGAGGGCACAAGATCGTAGCTGAGGTAACAAGCTAAACGTCGAAGTCCACGCGGAACTACTAGCGAGACTGAAGTCTCTCTGCAAAAACATAAAATAGGCAACGTGAGTACAAATGTACCCAGCAAGACTTACATCAGATCTAACTACATATGCATCATTATCAACAAAGGGGATGGTGGGGTTTAACTGCAGCAAGCCAGCTTTGACTCGGTGGCTATCCTGAACTACGACTGCAAGTAACTCTTTTGAGGTGGCGCACACGAGTCCACATATTCACCATATCAATACACCACTATGGATCCGCTCCCGTCTCCCTACGAGAACGCCATCCATAGCACTCACGCTTATCTTGCGTATTTTAGAGTATCCACTTTCACTTGTCTATGAACTATGCAAGGGGTCCAAGTTTCCATATCCGAGGAATCCGGCTATTCGAATAGATGATGTTAACCCTGCAGGGGTGTACTTCTTCACACACGCTCTCGCCACTTACCGCCCTGTACACGTCATGTACCTCGGCAACCTTCAAGCGGAAGCCGGGCGAGGGAGTCGGCCACGACCTGACTAACCGAACAAGTCTCTCGTCCAGGTTTATCGCCTATTCGGGTTCCATCCGCAAGGAGATCCGGCCGGGGTGTCGCTCACGGCCCCAAACGATGTGTGCAGGGTTCCCAAGCCCACCATCCGGGTGCCACTTGGTACACCGGGCCACTGTGCCTAGTCTGTCCCAAGCCCACCTGTACCGGGTGCCACTTGGTAGACTACTAACACTACCTACAAACACCAGAAACTAGTTGCAACTCCTGGACAGAGATCATGTTGATTAATAAGTCGAGAGAGCTTGGAGCGCCCGGAGCCCAATGTGTGGTAGTAACTGATCATGGATCACAAACACAGAACTCAGTTCCTGAGGACGGCTGCAATGAGACAACCCACCATGTACTCCTACATGGCCTCTCACCGCTACCTTTACCAAATCGTGTTCACACACTTAGCTCTCAACAGTAGGACATGTTCACACACCTCCGATTCATTCCCGATGAATCAGACCTGACTCAACTCTAAGCAGTAGCAGGCATGACAAACAAGCATGAATGAGTAGGCACAATAGGGCTCAAACAACTCCTACTCATGCTAGTGGGTTTCATCTATTTACTGTGGCAATGACAGGTCATGCAAAGGATAAAGGGGTTCAGCTACCGCAGCAAGTAACAATATGTCGTTGTTGTCCTAATGCAGTAAAAGAGAGCAGGAGCGAGAGAGTGGGATTTTATCGGAATGAACAAGGGGGTTTTGCTTGCCTGGCACTTCTGAAGATACATTGAGCTCTTCATCAGTGTCATCGAACTCATCGTCGATCCACGTCTACTGAGAGGGGACAAACACCGGCAACAGGGAAAGAACACAATCAATGCAATGCAACAATATGATGCATGAGTGTGACATGGCAATATGCTGTGGTTTGAGCTAATGCAGCTAGCAACAAAGTTAAATGAAGCTGGTTTGAACCCTAAGTTCAAAACCAAACTCCATATGTGAAATTCAAATGTCATTTATATGATTTGTGCTAAACAGCAGCTATAAGTTGTTCTAACATGCATGAAAATAGTACAGATGGATAGATTGGATTTTTCTGATCATTTTTCATATATAAATTATTTCATTTGGAGTTACGGTTGATTTTCTATGATTTATTGAAGTTTAGAATATATTCTGGAATTTCCTGAATTAAATTAAATCCAGAAAACCTATTACTACGTCAGCATGACTTCACGGTGATGTCAGCAAGTCAACGGGCGTTGTCCAGGTCAAATCTGACCTGTGGGACCCTTTGGTCAGTGTCACAGTGCTAGTTATGTGACTATTTAACTCCTAACGAAAGTAATTAGCTCGCGGGGCCCGCTGTCATTGACCCTGGGGGTTAATTAGCGGGGCTGTTAATAGTTAATGACGAGCCATGTCATCTAAACCGGCGACTAAACGCCGGCGGTAAGCAGACGCGGTGGCGCTCCTCATCTGGCCATCTCCGGCCACGAGAGGTTGCGCGGCTGGTGGCGTTCGAGAGCGGCTGCATCGGCGCTTCGGGTGGTGGCCGTGGCAAGTGCGGGGTGGGACTGTGGTGTCGGCAGCGGCGAGTGAAGCGGCCGACGGAGCTCGGCTCCGAGCGAGCGCGGCGTTGCAATGCACAAGGGAGCAGGCTGGGCGAGCGAAGGGCACCGGGAGGAGGCCCTCACTCGCGCGCATCCAACGGTGGCCGTGGGGATGCCAGGGACGGTGTGTAGCGGCGGCGGCGGCGAGCATATGCGGCGGTGGAGCTTCGGCGTCCGTGTAACTATGGCCTAGAGGACGCGGAGAGGCCGGGGAAGAGGGGGAGTCGAAGCGGGCGCTCACAGCGGTGAAGGGGAGCAACTCGATGTAGCCGGGGACACGCTGAGGCCGCAAATTGACCGGAGGGGGCCGTCGGATCCGGAGGTTGAAGACGACGGTTGACGGCGATGCAGGGCCTCCCGGCGTCCCGTAGCTCGATTGGGAGGACGAGGAGGTTTCTTCGGTGCTTCTGGAGTCGGCGGAAGGGCGAGGGGTGGCTGGTGGCCGCGAGGACGATGGGTGGCGGCCATGGCTGCTCCAGACCGAGCTCGGGGACGAGCGATGGGGGGGAGGAGAGGGCCAGGGAAGGGGGAGAGTGAGCGAGGGGGTCAGCGGGATCGGGACGACACGGGAAAGTCGTCCACGCGTCCAGGGGATCGTCGGCAAGCAGGAGGTGGCCGGGAACGCACGCGCGCGCGCCACGCTTCCCCTCTGCCTACTGGCAGGAGGAAGAAGACGGCTCTGCCCTCGGTGGGCTGGGCTGCACAGCTGGGCCGGCAACAGTAGCGGGCCGCGCAGGTAGGCTGAGGTAAGTTCTGCTCTGTTTTACTTTTCTTCTGTTTTGTTTAATTTGTTTATTTCTTTTGCCACTGTTTTCAAATAGAACAAATCCAAACCAGTGTCAAAATTCCTCTGAATATATTTATGTTGCTTAATGGACTTTTCCAAAAGCACATAAAATGTTTCAGGGTATTTGGAAATATATTCTATACAAGTTATGAATATAATTCCAAATGCAAATAAAATAATGATTTAAATTCAGTGCCCAAAATATTCCTCAAAAATGCTCATTATTTTTGGTTTGGTGCAAAAACCTTTGCCAAATATAACCAACATTATTTAAGGCCATTTTGGAAACACTGAATGCAATTTCCAGGGTTCTTTTGCCCTGCTCTTAATTAAAGTTTTGAGGCTTCAACAATCCTCAATTCATGTTTCAGAAATTTAAATATGATGCCTGGATGAAGATGCAACTATTTACAAACAATATTCTAGGGCTGTGACAGGTTCCAGGTGTCGGCGCCGCGAGCTTCGGTGCAGCCTATCTTCTTGGCGGCGCCTGACTGCGGATCTGGGGCTGCCCCGGCCGGATCTGGCGTGGGGGTGGCTCGTGGCGGCGGTGGTAGTGTTGGCCTTGGCCCCGTGGGATGGAGACGCGGAGGCATGCTGGTGGAGCGGGCTGCTGGCGCGGGTGGAGCGTGATGGTGGTGAGGCCGGGTGTCAGGCACGGAGTCCGGCGGGCCTGCTCCGGTTGCTCTAGCCAGTGCACTGGGAAAGGTGGCTCTTTGCCTTTTCTCGGCTGCTCGTTCTCTTGGCGCCGGTGGCTTGGATCTGGCCGACGTAGTGGATTGGTTGGTTGGTGGCGGTCCTTGGCGGTGGATGGTTCGGCTCCGTGTGTGGCGGAGATGGCGGAGGCAGTTGTGCTGAGCTCCTCCTGAACTTTGGATTTCGGATCTTGGGCTGGGGGAAATCCCTGCTTCGCGACGCCGAGGCTTGCAATGGCGACGCCCATGTGCGCCGTCCCCTTCCTGGAGGCATTGCTTTGGCCCAGATCCGGCTGCCTCCCTCGTGCTCAGGGGAAACCTTGGTCCAGCCTCCGGACCTGGCGGCGGCGGCATCATGGCGTCGTTCCCTTTTTGGAGGCGTTGTTCTGTTGCTCGAGGAGTCTCGACGGCATTTTGGCGCTTCGGATCTGGCCTCCGGCAGGCGTGCGGTGGCGCGCGTGGGGCGCGTCAGCGTGCCTGATGTATGGATGCGCCCGGAACCATGGTGGTTCTTGACCTCGGGCAGCGCCCCTCTGCTCCTTCCGGCATGGTGCTTGGTGGGGCACGGTGGCTCGCGTTGGGTCCGGTGGCTCTGCGTCCGGACAACCATTGGTGGATCTGGCATCTAGTGTTGAGTTTGGCCGTCGGTGGTCTCCCTGAGGTGCGGCTGGCTGAGGCGGTTCGTTGTGCTTCTTCATCGTTGGAGGGTTCGACGACGGTGGTAGTCGGCTGTCGTCTTGCTATAGGGATGTGCTCAAACTCCGGGTGAGAACCCTGCATCGGCTTTGCTGATGCCGGCGGCAGCAGCGTCTACGGACGCCGTTTTCCTCGTAGAAGGTGTCGTCGTGGAGCTACAGCACCTACAGTTCTTTGTTTGTGGTCTCCGGGTAAAAATCCAAGATCAGGCTTTGCGGATCGGATGACGGTGTTGTGTGCTCGACAACACTACCTCCTTGGAGGCGTCGTCTTGGAGACCCAAACAACGGCTTCTGTTGCTGTGTGTGGTTGTGGGTGGTGCGTTTGGTGGTGGTGGTGCGGCCTGCTCAGGACCGAGGGTGGTGTGTTCTTCTTCAAGTGTTTCTCTTCGGCTGTCCTACGTGGTCTCCGGCCTGCTACTATGCATGCTCATGACCCTGTTTTGTTGAGGCGAGCCTCGGGCTCTTGGTCTCGTCTTGGTTCATCTTTGCTCAATGACGCCTCCCTGACTTGCTAATCGTCTTGAACTTCTGTGGCGGAGCGCTCAATCAAGGTTCGTGTTAAGCTTTGGCACTCGTTGTTTGTGGATGCTCCTATGTTGTGCCGTGGGGTTTGATACGCATGCCAGTGCGGTGCGTTAGGCTGTTTGTAGAGTTTTGGTATTGTGCTCCCTCGACGCACCCCTCATCTAACTGGTCCTGTTAGTATGCTAGCTAGGTCTTGCCTTATGTTGGGCGTCCTGTTCCTCTCCTTTCCTTGTAACACTTGTTACTTGTCTGGTTTTCGGCTCGTTTTTCCTCATAAACAGGGTCAATTTGTTAAGGTTTTCGATCCGGTTTTCCTTATAAACTGGATCACTCTCCTGGCATTATGGCCACTTTGAGCAATATATTCAGGTGGAGGGACTCCTCCCTCTGCGATTCTCAAAAAAATACAACTCTTGTAGGAGTTTGCAGGGACCATACAACTTTTGTTTGTTTGTTTGTTTTGGAGCTGTATGTGCTTTCATCATGGTTTAAGTGTTGGAAATATGCCCTAGAGGCAATAATAAAATGGTTATTATTATATTTCCTTGTTCATGATAATTGTCTATTGTTCATGCTATAATTGTATTAACCAGAAATCGCAATACATGTGTGAATACATAGATCGTAATATGTCCCTAGTAAGCCTCTAGTTGATTAGCTCGTTGATCAATAGATGGTCATGGTTTCCTGACCATGGACATTGGATGTCATTGATAACGGGATCACATCATTAGGAGAATGATGTGATGGACAAGACCCAATCTTAAGCGTAGCACAAGATCGTGTAGTTCGTTTGCTAAAGCTTTTCTAATGTCAAGTATCATTTCCTTAGACCATGAGATTGTGCAACTCCCGGATACCATAGGAATGCTTTGGGTGTACCAAACGTCACAACGTACTGGGTGACTATAAAGGTGCACTACAGGTATCTCCGAAAGTGTCTGTTGGGTTGGCACGAATCGAGACTGGGATTTGTCACTCCGTATGATGGAGAGGTATCTCTGGACCCACTCGGTAATGCACCATCATAATGAGCTCAATGTGACTAAGGAGTTAGCCATGGGATCATGCGTTATGGAACGAGTAAAGAGACTTGCCGATAATGAGATTGAACGAGGTATGGGGATACTGGCGATCGAATCTCGGGCAAGTAACATACCATAGGCAAAGGGAATTGCATATGAGATTGATTGAATCCTTGACATCGTGCTTCATCCGATGAGATCATCGTGGAACATGTAGGAGCCAACATGGGTATCCAGATCCCGCTGTTGGTTATTGTACGGAGAGATGTCTCGGTCATGTCTACATGGCTCCCGAACCCGTAGGGTCTACACACTTAAGGTTCGGTGACGCTAGTGTTGTTATGGGAAATAGTATGTGGTTACCGAAGGTTGTTCGGAGTCCCGGATGAGATCCCGAATGTCACGAGGAGTTCCGAATGGTTCAGAGGTGAAGATTTATATATGGGAAGTCCTCATACGGTCACCGGAAGTGTTCGGGGGTTTGGCGGTATTGTACCGGGACCACCGAAAGGGTTCCGGGGTCCACCGGGAGGGTCCACCTGCCCCGGAGGGCCCTATGGGCAGTATTTGGAGGGAAACCAGCCCCTAAGTGGGCTGGGCGCTATTCCCCCTAGGGCTCATGCGTCTAGGGTTGAGGGAAACCCTAAAGGGGGCGCCCCCTTGGCTTGGGGGCAAGTTTCCCCTCCCTGGCCGCCGCCCCTCCCCTAGATGGGATCTGAGGGGGGCGGCCCCCCTCTTCCTTGCCCCTATATATAGTGGGGGTGGGAGGGATGCCACACCCTTCCCCTGGCGCAGCCCCTCCCCCTCTCCTACACCTCCTCCTCCTCCGTAGCGCTTGGCGAAGCCCTGCCGGAGAACCACGAGCTCCATCACCACCACGCCGTCGTGCTGTCGGTGTTCTCCCCAACTTCTCATCTCCCCTTGCTGGATCAAGAAGGAGGAGACGTTCCCGGGTTGTACGTGTGTTGAACGCGGAGGCGCCGTTGTTTGGCGCTTAGATCGGAATCGACCGCGATCTGAATCGCTGCGTGTACGACTCCACCAACCGCGTTCTTGTAACGCTTCCGCTTAGCGATCTTCAATGGTATGAAGATGCACTCCCTCTCTCTCGTTGCTAGCATCTCCTAGATTGATCTTGATGACACGTAGGATTTTTTTTGAATTATTGCTCGTTCCCCAACATTAAGTGCATCGTATATCGGTTGCTAGAATTGTGGGAAAGATTGTTGGCTCGTTGATTTTATCACTTGAGGATGAAAAACCCAATCTTACAGGATTATATATTCACCTAATCACCGTTGCAGTTTTTCAATCATTGCATGGGTGAGGGTGCGCTATCCATCATACATAAATCACCTTTTCCATGGTCAGCCTTTTCCTTCTCTGAAGCAGGAATTTGTGTCTGACCATTTTCTTCATCTAGATGAGTTATAATTTGATAACTGTAATCATTGTTTGAGTGCTGCATCACCTATTACGGAAAATGGAGATGGAACAACAGATCATCCACTAAGTTTGATTTGACAACCGATGTGAGTACTGGATTTGATGCATTCTGTTAATGGTTGCTATGTTTTTGAGTTTTGACATGTACTACATCTTTGGGTTTATTCAAAACCCGGCCGGCTGAGAATTGACAGTCTCGGTATAGATGCTCGGGAGGGAAGGATTGCTCATTGAAGATGTGAGCTCCTACACCGCGTGCTCGGTTGCCAGGGTTCATGGCAAATTTTGTCGATGCTGTTACATAACCACCACAGGGAGTGGACGGTCTTCAGGGCGCGTGTAGGGCTGCTTGTTGTGAAGGACAGTGAATCATGTTCTCTATATCCCAATTCCTGAATTGTTGCCGACTCACAACTATAATCACATTTCACCCCGAATTCAGATGCTGCCTGAGGCGTACCCCAAAACTCTCTTTTCCCGGCATCCCGAGGGCCTCGCAGAATTCTAAAAACAGGGGAATAGAAAAATATAGGATTGAAATGTCATGCTAGCCTTAATCCTACATGATTTTGGATTGTTTGACTGCACCATAGAAAAAATAAAGGATTCTTTTAAATAGGTCTGAGTGGATTCTAGAAATATTATGGGAAGTAGTACAAAAACTCCTTGAAAAATATGTTTATAGGATTAACCATATGAATGGAGCAACCAACGTAGGGAAAAGACCTAAGGATTCTAATCTTTCAAAATTTCTATGAAAATCCTTTGAATCAAAGGAGCCCTGATTATTACAATCGTCTCTAGTTGGTGCACTTTTGAGTATAACCTTCTATGTTGCTAAAAAGATGGATGTGCTGAGACTTGCACATTTGTTTTTCAATTCTCCCAAGAGGCCTGCTTCATAAAAACTTTAGGGTAGTTTAGTCTTTTCCACTAATTAATTGTCAATCCTTCTGCTATTGATCCAAATGTAAGCTCAATGGCCTATACCAGTTTAACCAGCGATATTCTCTGTTGAATTAGGCTCCGTGCATACGCATATGTATTTGGCCGGTCGTAAGAATCAATCAACGATCAAGTAAGCCTGTGTATTTGGCCGACAACAAGAATAAATCAGGATGTGTTTGATTGTCATCTATGAATTCCCTGCATTGTATGCTTGATCCAGTTGAGTCTGGTTGGACAAAAACACGCAAAAAACCAACATCTGCATGTTGTTTGGTTGCCCGCATTGCATCAATGGCCATTTTAGGTCCCGCTGTTTGGTTACCCGCATATGTGTTTCAAGGGTGAACACATGCAAACCACAACTATTTGGCTGCGTGCACGTACGTATTCTGCTCACCCCTTTCAAATGTGGTGGTCTTATCACCACATTAGCAGCACTTCGCAGCAGGCAACACAAGAGATAACAGTAGCAAGTAAATAGACATAAACACATCACGGAAATGGGCATAAGAATAGCACATTAGTAGATAAGTTTAAGTAGCAGGCATCCCATGCCCTGCACCACCCCAGGGTGCTGAACCCGGGCATAATATGGACAGTTTACCAACATCTTAATGACATAATGACAGGTTCAGACTAACAGCATGGCGAGCTCAGACATAACGACAGACATACTAACGATCTAGAGGGCGAGACCGATGTTGTCGATGAAGCTATGCCTCTGGCAGCGCACCCTGCACATGACAGAGTTGTTCGGTTGTAGATCTGCACCTTTAGGCCTAGGCCAGAGAACTGCAGGACGAGGAGGTCGCCAGGGACGATCCTATGGCGATGACAGAAATAGTTTTAGCTCTCCCAAGGACCATCTGGTCCTGGAAGGTCTGGACGTGCACCTAGAACTCGCACCACTTGTTTGCTGAGAGCCTAATGACGCGAGGAGGCTTCAAGATGGCGATATCCTCCTCATTATTGATCTGGACGTAGAAGCGTAGCGGCTCTCATGCCTGCTCCTAGTGGCTGATCCTCGACTTGCGTCCATGGCCCTGCCAAGGAGGTTCACCATCTTCAGCCACCGGTTCGTCGTGATCAGGTCATCGGCGTCCTTGGTGCCAACCACCACCTGCGCTTCTTCACCGGCTACGTCCCATTCCGTCTTGACGATCTTATCAGGTAAGACGATGTGTGTTAGTAACATAACATTATCAGATCATTGCACTGATTAATGGCAACTACATCTGATGAGTAGCAGTTGCAAACGATCACTGCTATGATCCGAACATAACACATACCAAGTGCAACTATCACTGATTAGTGGCAGTTGCCAATCATCAGTGCTATGGATGCATTCATTCACATTGTTTCCTACTACCTATGTGAGCAAACACAATGGTCGTACAACGTACATGAGAATGGAAATTGGTCCTACCAACACTAAGCACGCACGTACTAAGATCATGCATAAACCCTAACTACGAACAACAAGAGTCAGTGGCATCAACGAACATTCTATCATCAATGAAGAATCTAGTGCACCAATCTAGCATCAAAACCAATCTAGCACCAAAACCAATCTAGCATCAATCCATCATCAACACCCGAGGAGCATAAATGTAACAATCTAAGAGGATGACATGCTTATGCAACAATTTTGCATCCACACCCGGGGTAGTTGCCATCTACACTTTCAGTTAACAACAATGGATTAGAATCGATTCGATTGCAATAGAGTCCATTCCAATCCTAGTACTCACTACACACAAACCCTAAACTACATCTACGAGCAAAGGAAAAAAACGGAACTTACCGAAGTAGTTGCCGTTGGAGCATACGCCGGCCGAGGAGCAACCCCTAGTGTGAACACGGGGACACCCGAACAGGATGCCCTGGACATGCCTAGGGCCATCGCCGATGTGCTGGTGCTCCTAGTGATGCATGAGGTAGAGGAAAAGGGCGCCGTCATCCATGGTCCTGTCGTGCTCGATGCAAAAACGCCCGAATGGGGTTAAAAAACCCTTCGACCACTGGGTTCCCAACAGCGACGCACCCGATGGGGTCCCCTTCGGCAGCGCATTCGAACCCAGGACCAACAGGTCCAGATACATAGGTAGAGCCGGAGCAGCTAACACCGCATTGGTTGGAGGACGTGACCTGGTGTAGAAGGGGGATGACATGCGGATGGCCGCCATGAGGTCAATGCCACTGATGGAGAGGCCGGCCACCAATTGATCTTAGATTGGGTTGCTGCTGGCGATGATGGGAGTGAGGGGGCGATGTGGCGGTGGGTGTGCCATTGGAGGAGAGCACGAAGGGGCGGTGAGGGAGATGGAGAGAGAGAGAGCATGATGTGAATGGGAGTGGGGTGACTGGAGAGAAGAAGGGGAGTTATGAGATGTCTCATCCATCTCCTGCACTTCTCGAGGCATGCAGCGGACGGGCACTGATACATCTCCAACGTATCTACTTTTCCTAACGTTTTTTTCTCTTGTTTTGGACTCTAATTTGCATGATTTGAATGAAACTAACCCCAGACTGACGATGTTTTCAGCAGAACTACCATGGTATTGTTTTTATGCAGAAATAAAAGTTCTAGAATGGAACGAAACTTTGCGAGGATTTTTTATATCAATAATAAGAATTTCTGGATCCAAGACCTGGCGGAGAGGGGCACCTGGGTGGGCACAACCCACTAGGGCGTGCCCCCCTCTCCTGGCGCGCCCAGGTGGGTGTTCCCCACCTGGTGATTCCGCTGACCCTGAAACCAATGCTATAAAATCCTTTTTTTTTTGAAGAAAAAATTATCACGATCCACGAGACGGAGCCGCCGCCACCTCCTGTTCTTCCTTGGGAGGCCAGATTTGGAGTCCGTTTGGGGCTCCGGAGAGGGGGATCTTCGTTCTTCATCATCACCAACCCTTCTCCATCGCCAATTCCATGATGCTCCCCATCGGGAATGAGTAATTCCTTCATAGGCTCACTGGTTGGTGAGGAGTTGGATGTGATTCATCATGTAGTCGAGTTAGTTTTGTTAGGACTTGATCCCTAGTATTCACTATGTTCCTAGATTGATGTTGCTATGACTTTGCCATGCTTAATGCTTGTCACTTTGGGCCCAGGTGCCATGATTTCGGATCTGAACTGTTTATGTTATCATCATTATATCCATGTTCTAGATACGATCTTGCAAGTTATAGTCACCTACTACGTGTTATGATCCGGTAACCCTGGAGTGACAAATAACCGGGACTTCTTCCGGTGATTATCGTAGTTTGAGGAGTTCATGTATTCACTTTGTGTTAATGCTTTGTTCCGGTTCTCTATTAAAAGGAGGCCTTAATATCCCTTAGTTTCCAATATGGACCCCGCTGCCACGGGAGGGTAGGACAAAAGATGTCATGCAAGTTCTTTTAATAAAGCACGTATGACTATTTATGGAATACATGCCTACATTATATCGATGAACTGGAGCTAGTGCCGAATCACCCTAGGTTATAACTGTCACATGATGAATATCATCCAACAAGTCACCGATCCAATGCCTACGAATTTATCTTATATTGTTTCTGCTAAGTTATTACTGCTATCATCACTGTTACGCTTGATACAAAATTACTGCTATCATTGATACTGTTACTATTGCTGCCGTCACTACTATCAAAACTATCAAACTACTGTGCTACTGATTACTGGCTGCGGATAATTAATCTCCAGGTGTGGTTGAATTGACAACTCAGCTGCTAATACCTTCAAATATTCTTTGGCTCCCCTTGTGTCGAATCTATAAATTTGGGTTGAATACTCTACCCTCGAAAACTATTGCGACCCCCTATACACTACAAAAAAAAGACACATCCGTGACATTTTGTGCCGAATGAATTTTTTTTCTGTCATACATATGACACTTCTATGACGATAATTGTGACAAAACCCGGTATCATCATAGATGTGGTGGGCTCCTACTTCTATGACAAAAAATCGTGACAGAAAATGGGCTTTTCGTCCTGGGCGGGTCAGAGACTTAGCTGCATGACATTCTTTGGGCCGTCCATGACGGAAAAAACCATGGTAGAAGCGAGGGGGAGGAAAATTTCAGGGAGTTCCCGGTTACGGTGGGAGGTCGGGGGCCGAGCAACGCGCGTTTCTCTCATACTCGTACGCGCGTGTGTGCGAGGCGTTGGCTCTAACTGAACCCGAGTGAGGCGTTGGGCTCTAACTGAACCCGAGCAATTGCACTGCAGGCTACGTGTTACTGAACCCGAGAGATCGATCGATGGCTGTTAACTGAACCCGATCGAGCGATTCCTTCGCTACTGCTGCTAACTGAAGCCGATCGATGCTGCCTCTGGATGAACAGTGAGCGTTGCGGGGGGGGGGGGGGTTGGATGAACAGTTCTCGGTGGGGGTGGATGATGAAGGAAATATGCCCTAGAGGCAATAATAAAGTTATTATTTATTTCCTTATATCATGGTAAATGTTTATTATTCATGCTAGAATTGTATTAACTGGAAACATAATACATGTGTGAATACATAGACAAACAGTATGTCACTAGTATGCCTCTACTTGACTAGCTCATTGATCAAAGATGTTTATGTTTCCTAACCATAGACATGAGTTGTCATTTGATTAACGGGATCACATCATTAGGATAATGATGTGATTGACTTGACCCATTCCGTTAGCATAGCACTTGATCGTTTAGTTTGTTGCTATTGCTTTCTTCATGACTTATACATGTTCCTATCACTATGAGATTATGCAACTCCTGTTTATCGGAGGAACACTTTGTGCGCTACCAAACGTCACAACATAACTGGGTGATTATAAAGGTGCTCTACAGGTGTCTCCGAAGGTACTTGTTGGGTTGGCGTATTTCGAGATTAGGATTTGTCACTCTGATTGTCGGAGAGGTATCTCTTGGCCCTCTCGGTAATACACATCACTCAAGCCTTGCAAGCATTGCAACTAATAAGTTAGTTGCAGGATGATGTATTACAGAACGAGTAAAGAGACTTGCCGGTAACGAGATTGAACTAGGTATTGGAATACCGACGATCGAATATCGGGTGAGGGAGTCCTGGATTAGGGGGTGTTCGGATAGCCGGACTATACCTTCAGCCGGACTCCTGGACTATGAAGATACAAGATTGAAGACTTCATCCCGTGTCCGGGAGGGACTTTCCTTGGCGTGGAAGGCAAGCTTGGCGATACGGATATGTAGATCTCCTACCATTGTAACCGACTCCATGTAACCCTAACCCTATCCGGTGTCTATATAAACCGGAGGGTTTTAGTCTGTAGGACAACGTACACATCAACAATCATACCATAGGCTAGCTTCTAGGGTTTAGCCTCCTCGATCTTGTGGTAGATCTACTCTTGTACTACCCATATCATCAATATTAATCAAGCAGGACGTAGGGTTTTACCTCCGTCGAGAGGGCCCGAACCTGGGTAAAACTTCATGTCCCTTGTCTCCTGTTACCATCCGGCCTAGACGCATAGTTCGGGACCCCCTACCCGAGATCCGCCAGTTTTGACACCGACATTGGTGCTTTCATTGAGAGTTCCTCTGTGTCGTCGCCGTCAGGCTTGATGGCTCCTACGATCATCGATAGTGATGTAGTCCAGGGTGAGACCTTCCTCCCCGGACAGATCTTCGTCTTCGGCGGCTTCGCATTGCGGGCCAATTCGCTTGGCTGTCTGGAGCAGATCGAAAGCTACGCCCCTGGCCGTCAGGTCAGATTTGGAAGTTTAAACTACACGGCGGACATCCGCGGGGACTTGATCTTCGACGGATTCGAGCCACTGCCGAGCGCGCCGCACTGTCACGACGAGCCTGATCTAGCTCTGCCGCCGAACAGTGCCCTGGATGCCGCACCCGCATCGGCTCCGACCCTTAATTCAGAGCCAACTGCGCCGATCGAGGATGGGCGGTTGGACGCCACCCTGGGGGCTGCGACCCCAATGGTGATTGAGCCGAACATGAGCCCCATACTCTGCGAGACTCGTGACTCCAAGGAGCCGGACTCCTCTCCGGACACCGAACCCTCCACGCCCCTGCCAATTGAATCCGATTGGGCGCCGATTATGGAGTTCACTGCCGCCGATATCTTTCAGCACTCGCCTTTCGGCGATATCCTGAAGTCACTGAAGTCTCTCTCTTTATCAGGAGAGCCCTGGCCGGACTACGGTCAGCAAGGTTGGGGTACGGACTTTGAAGAAATTCAAATCCCACCCACCACCCACTTTGTAGCCACTGTCGACGACTTAACCGACATGCTCGACTTTGACTCCGAAGACATCGACGGTATGGACGCCGATGAAGGAGATGATGAAGAACCAACGCCTACTAGGCCCTGGAAAGCCACCTCGTCATATGACATATACATGGTGGACACCCCAAAAGAGGGAGATGGCGATGGAACAACGGAGGATGACCCCTCCAAGAAACAGCCTAAGCACCAGCGTCAGCGGCGCGACTCAAAATCCTGCCAAAACAAATACGGCGATTCCAGCACGGGAGATAATAATACTCCGGAAAGTGCCGAAGAAAACCCCCTCCAGCAAGACTTAGCACAGGAGGATGGAGAAACCAGCCCTCATGAGAGAGCGGCAGACAGAGAGGTCGAGGACGATAATTATATGCCTCCCTCCGAAGACGAGGCAAGCCTCGACGACGATGAATTCGTCGTGCCAGAGGATCCCATCGAGCAAGAGCATTTTCAACACAGGCTTATGGCCACGGCAAGAAGCCTCAAGAAAAAACAGCAACATCTTAGAGCTGATCAAGATTTGCTGGTCGACAGATGGACTGAAGTCCTTGCGACCGAAGAGCATAAACTCGCACGCCCCTCCGAGAGCTACCCAAAGCGTAGGTTGCTACCCCGATTAGAGGAGGAAGCACTTGATGCGGCCGACCGGCCACCTCGTGGCCGCGACAGAGAGGCCTCCCGGTCCTCCACTCAAGCCGCACCCCATACCAAGGCATGGGAACATGCGCCGGACTTACGAGACATGTTAGAGGACAAGGCAAGGCAAACACGCTCGATCTACAGATTGCGTGGGTGCCCCACGGCTCGAGACGGTAACCGTCACGCCGGCCACAAATTCAGCAGGGCCAAACACACCTCATTGGAGCTACGTCATGATATCGCCCAGTACAGAGGCGCCGCACACCCACTATGCTTTACAGACGAAGTAATGGATCATCAAATCCCCGAGGGTTTCAAACCCGTAAACATCGAATCATATGATGGCACAACAGATCCTGGGGTATGGATCGAGGATTATCTCCTTCATATCCACATGGCCCATGACGATGATTTCCATGCCATCAAATACCTCCCACTCAAGCTTAAAGGACCAGCTCGGCATTGGCTTAACAGCTTGCCAACAGGATCAATCAGTTGTTGGGAGGACCTGGAAGCCACATTCCTCGACAATTTCCAGGGCACTTATGTGCGAACCCCAGACGCCGATGACCTAAGTCACGTAATTCAGCAGCTAGAGGAATCGGCCAGGCAATTCTGGACACGGTTCCTAACAAAGAAAAATCAAATAGTCGACTGTCCGGATGCTGTGGCCCTAGCAGCCTTCAAGCACAATATCCGTGACGAGTGGCTGGCCCGACACCTTGGACAGGAAAAGCCGAAACCTATGGCAGCACTCACGACACTCATGACCCGCTTTTGCGCGGGAGAAGACAGCTGGCTTGCTCGTAGCAACAATATGACCAAGAAGGACACCAGGGACAGTAGTGGCAGGTCGCATCGCAACAAGCAGAAGCGCCGCATTAACGGCGACAATGCTGAGGATACGGCAGTTAATGCCAGATTCAGAGGCTCTAAATCCGGTCAGCGGAAAAAGCCATTCAAAAGGAATCCTAGGGGACCGTCCAGTTTGGACTGAATACTCGAGCGCTTGTGCCAGATACATGGCACCCCCGAAAAGCCGGCCAATCACACCAACAGGGATTGTTGGGTGTTCAAGCAGGCATGCAAGTTAAATGCCGAAAATGAAGACAAGGGGCTACATAGCGATGACGACGAGGAGCCCCAGCCGCCGAACAACAGTGGACAGAAGGGTTTTCCCCCAAAAGCGCAGACGGTGAACATGATATACGCAACCCACGTCCCCAAAAGGGAGCGGAAGCGCGCGTTAAGGGACGTATACGCGGTAGAGCCAGTCGCCCCAAAGTTCAACCCATGGTCCTCCTGCCCGATCACCTTTGATCGAAGGGACCATCCCACTAGCATCCGTCATGGCGGATTCGCCGCATTGGTCCTAGACCCAATTATTGACGGATTTCATCTCACTAGAGTCCTTATGGACGGCGGCAGCAGCCTGAACCTGCTTTACCAGGATACAGTGCGGAAAATGGGCATAGATCCCTCGAGGATTAAGCCCACCAAAACGACCTTTAAAGGCGTAATACCAGGTGTAGAGGCCAACTGTACAGGCTCAGTCACACTTGAAGTGGTCTTCGGATCTCCGGATAATTTCCTAAGCGAGGAGTTAATCTTCGACATAGTCCCGTTTCGCAGTGGTTATCACGCACTGCTCGGCGAACTGCATTCGCAAAGTTCAATGCGGTACCACACTACGCATACCTTAAGCTCAAGATGCCAGGCCCTCGAGGAGTAATTACGGTCAATGGAAACACCGAACGCTCCCTCCGAACGGAGGAGCACACGGCGGCCCTTGTAGCAGAAGTACAAAGCAGCCTCTCCAGGCAGTTCTCCAGTCCGGCCACTAAACGACCGGACACCGTCAAGCGCGCCCGGAGTAACCTACAACAAGACCGCCTGGCACGATCCGAGCAGGCATAGCAATGCGGCCCCAATCCTCGCAAAAAGGCGACGCCAGTACTTCACGTACATAACTACGCTCTAGAGATACCATGGGTACAGGGGAGGGGCGCCATCACAGCACGCCCAAAAATACGGCTTAAACCGTACCAGGGGCTGCCATTTTTTTTAATTTTCTCTTACTTTCAGGACTCCATCCTTCGGAAGGCTTGTTCGGCAGTTCAATTGCCGCACAAACGATGCAAGAACCAGGGAAGCAGACAAGCCACGCCGCAGTACAAAACCCCCAGGTGGTCTCTATCACGAGCAGTATACCTGTTCCGCATACTATTCCGCAGCTTGCCCCTGGAACGGACATGTTAACTAGTCCAACCTTCCACTTATCGCATTATTTGTATCGTTCTGCTTTGATCGCAGCCCTTTTTAATAAACAATGCATAGCTTTCGTCTATTTTTGCATTACCTTTTTTTTCTTTATGTTCCTTAAACGACATGTTGCACCCGTACACGTTGGTACGGCCAAAATACGACAGGGGCTTTAGTACCCCTCAATACGGTGTGAGAAGTCCGAACACTTTAACAAGTGCGGCACCCCCAACTTATAGCATTATATGCATCGGCTCCAAATCATGTCTTGGGTCAATAGTTGGGTTTGCCCGGCTCCTATGTTTTGGTGCCTTACGTTCCGCTATATCGGCTAAGGTAGCACTAGGAGAACCACTGCGATTGTGCCCCAGTTGAGCTGGGTCGAGCACCTCAGTGGAGAAAGCTAAAACTGACTGTCATGATGAAGCAAGAGCTGGTCGCTGTTCGAGAGGTTTTTCGAGTCCCTAAAGACTTATGCCGCTTAGGGCGAGGAGCCGGCTCTGTCCGACCAAGGCGTGGATAGCGCCCCGAACTCGGTCTTCCGAATACCAGGGGCTTCGCCGAAATTTAAAATTATAGAATTCTATGGCTAAGTGAGAGTGTTCATGCATTATAGTCCGATTGCCTTGTTTGTTGGGCTGAGCGCCTCCCTCGAAGGACCCAAACATGGGAAAAAGAGCGCTCAGGTTTATCCCCGAACACCCCAGCACTAGCGGCATGGGGGCAGAAGCCGACGACTCGCCATCTCTCAGAATTGATAAACAGCCGCACAGAAGGTAATATTTTAAATTCCAACAGCATTGCTTAGCGCATATAAACAAGTTTTCAGCGCACAGGACAAACGAGCAAGTTTCACTCAAAAATTACATCCCTAGAACATTCATCCGCCACAAGGCAGGCACCCTTCAGAACATCCTTATAGTAATTCTCGGGCTTGCGATGCTCTTTCCCCGGCGGTGGCCCGTCCTTCACTAGCTTCTCAGCATCCAGCTTGCCCTAGTGCACCTTAGCACGGGCAAGGGCCCTACGGGCACCTTCAATGCAGACGGAGCACTTGATGACTTCTAGCCTTGGACAAGCCTCCACCAACCGCCGCACCAGCCCGAAATAGCTCCCAGGCAGAGCCCCTCCAGGCCACAGCCAAACAATGAGGCCCTTCATGGCCTGTTCGGCCGTCTTGTGGAGCTCGACCAGTTGCTTCAGCTGGTCGCTCAGGGGCACGGGGTGTCCGACCTCAGCATACTGAGACCAGAACACCTTCTCTGTCGAGCTGCCCTCCTCGACTCGATAGAATGCGGCGGCATCGGACACACTCCGGGGAAGATCTGCGAACGCTCCTGGAGAGCTCCGGATTCGGGTAAGTAACAAGTAACTCACGTTTATGTGTTTGCTTTGCATAAAGAATGCCTTACCCGTCGCTATCTTCTTCACCTCATCCAACTCCTGGAGGGTCTTCTGGGATTCGGCCTTGGCAGACTTGGCATTTTCAATAGCCACTGCGAGCTCGGACGCTCGCGTCTTTGAGTCAAGCTCCAAACTCTCATGTTTTTCCATGAGAGCCTGGAGCTCTTGCCGCACCTTGCCAACCTCGGCCTCATACTTCTCCCGCTCGGTGCGCTCCGAGGCTGCCCTCTTCTCGGCCTCGACCAGCGCCTGCTTAAGGGTCGCCACTTCAGACGTGCCCCCTAAAATAGCCAAGATAATCCTATCATTCTTTGCAATTGCACCTTTTTATATATATTTAAAAACAAGGTATTTCTTACCTTCATTGTCCTCGAGCTGCTTCTTGGCACGCCTGAGCTCTTTCTCGGACCGCTCGAGGTTCTGCTTTAGCATGTCCACTTCCACAGTCAGTGCGGCGGAAGCAAGCAGGGAAGCCTGCATATGCATATTGACTCATTTTTGTTAGACTCCTGCGAATTCTATTTGATCCTCTATTCAGCTTTTCTTCCCGAACGCCAATTAGAGCATCAGGGGCTACTGTCTATGCGGTACTATTATTTACACATTCTTTACTTACCTCAAAGCCTGTCAAAAGGCTAGTACAAGCTTCAGTCAGTCCGCTCTTGGCGGACTGAACCTTCTGGACCACCGCACTCATAATAGTGCGGTGCTCCTCGTCGATGGAGGCGCCTTGGAGCGCCTCCAACATATTGTCCGGCGCCTCCGGTTGGACGAGGGCCACCGACACGGCGGACATGCTCCTCTTGGAAGGAGGTCCCCCGCCGGACTCTCCTCTGAAGGTTCCGGAGCGGTGTCCGGCCTAGAGCCGGACTTGGAGCCCTGGGGGGTTTCGTCCCCTTTACTCCTGGAGTCCGGGAGGTCGCCTTGCGGCGCCTCTAGGACCACCTCCTCCCAGCTTGGAACCTGCTGGGACAACACTTCGGTGTCGTCCGTAGGGCGGGGGGAGGAAGCCGTCAGAAGCGAGTTCACATCCAACGAGTCCAGTGAGCCGCTCGATGACGCGTCGAGCCGGTCTTTGGGTGGGCTGAATAAACATATTCGACGTAAGGGAAAGTTGTGCAATAAACGAATACTATGAATTACTCTGGTATCCGGATACTTACGATTTTGCCAGGGGCTTGGCCCTGGGCTGCCACTCCTCTCCGCTGCCGTCGGCATCGGTGGAGCAGTCCGGAGGAAGGGTTTTCCCCTTCTTGGACCCTCCGGCCTCCCCCGAGAGGGCGACCTTCCTTTTCTTCTCTCCCCACGCTGGAGGGGGAGAGGTCTCTTCTTCTTCCTCCTCGTCTTCACGGGAGGAATGTGCCTCGGAACCGTCGGATGATGGATCCAACACCTCCTGGCGCCGGGCACTCTTTCGAGTCCCCGTGGCCTTTTTTGCGGCCTTCTTCTCCGGCACCAGATAGGGTGCCGGAACCAGCAGATTCGCCAGGAGAGCGTCCGCTGGGCCTTCGGGCAATGGAGCCGGACAGTTGATCTGTCCGGATGTCACCTGCCAATCCTGTCAAGGGTAAGGGAGTTTAGATCCCGCGTGGAGTCAAACTATGAAAAACTGATACCCTGTAAAGGAAAAAAACAGCTTACCGCGAGAGCATGACGCTGCGCACTGAATCCGTGATCCTCGGTAGCGGATGCGGGAGCCTCGGCGCGCTTGAAAAGCACCTTCCAGGCATCTTCGTACGTCGTGTTGAAGAGCCTGCTCAGAGTTTGGTGCCGCGCCGGGTCGAACTCCCACAGGTTGAAAGCCCGTTGTTGACACGGGAGGATCAAGCGGATGAGCATAACCTGGACTACGTTGACAAGTTTGAGCTTCTTGTCCACCAGGGTTTGGACGCATGTTTGGAGTCCTGTCAGCTCTCCCTTCTTACCCCATGATAGGCTTGTCTCCTTCCAGGAGGTGAGCCGCGTAGGGGGTCCGGATCGAAACTCAAGGGGTGCGACCCATTCGGCATCGCGCGGCTCGGTGATGTAAAACCACCCCGATTGCCACCCCTTCAGGGTCTCCACAAAGGAGCTCTCGAGCCACAGGATGTTGGCCATCTTGCCCACCATGGCGCCTCCGCACTCCGCCTGGTTGCCGTGCACCACCTTCAGCTTGATGTTGAAAGTCTTGAGCCATAGGACGAAATGGGGGCGGATGCGGAGGAAGGCCTCGCATACGACGATAAACACCGAGATGTTGAGGACGAAGTTCGGGGCCAGATCATTGAAATCCAGGCCGTAGTAGAACATGAGCCCTCGGACAAATGGGTGGAGAGGGAAGCCCAGTCCATGGAGGAAATGGGGGAGGAACACCCCCCCTCTCATGGGGCCTAGGGGTGGGGATGAGCTTCCCCTTTTCGGGGAGCCGGTATGTGATGTCGTTAGACAGGTATCCGGCCTTCCTCAGCTTTTTGATATGTCCCTCCGTGACGGAGGAGACCATCCACTTGCCTCCCGCTCCGGACATGGCTGGAGGAGGTTGAGGTGGGGAGTGCGGACTTGGGTGCTGGAGCTCGAGTGCGCAAGAATGGATAAGCGAAGGAGGAAGAAGGCGTAGGTGAAAAGGTGGATCCTTATCCCCTTATATGGGTGGACGCAACTACATGTCCCCACCAGCATGGTAAAACTCGCTTATCTCCAAGCGCCGTAATCAATGGCGCGGTTGAGTTACGCACGCCCGTATTGATGAGAATTCCGGGATAAGGGGACACGATCTCTGCTTTAACAAGACGTGCCAAGGAAACCGCCTCGCATAACACGCTGAGGTGGGATAATGAAACGACTCGGATAAAGGCTTGGCCGTGGTGTGTCATGCTACGGAATACGTCAGCAGATTAGATTGGTGTAAATATTATTCTCTCTATGGCAATATGTGGAAACTTATTTTGCAGAGCCGGACACTATCTTTGTGTTCAAAATCTTCTACGAAATACTTGGAGGAGGAACCCGCCTTGCAATGCCGAAGACAATCTGCGCGCCGGACTCGTCATCATTGAAGCCCGGTTCAGGGGCTACTGAGGGAGTCCTGGATTAGGGGGTGTTCGAATAGCCGGACTATACCTTCAGCCGGACTCCTGGACTATGAAGATACAAGATTGAAGACTTCATCCCGTGTCCGGGAGGGACTTTCCTTGGCGTGGAAGGCAAGCTTGGCGATACGGATATGTAGATCTCCTACCATTGTAACCGACTCCATGTAACCCTAACCCTATCCGGTGTCTATATAAACCGGAGGGTTTTAGTCCGTAGGACAACGTACACATCAACAATCATACCATAGGCTAGCTTCTAGGGTTTAGCCTCCTCGATCTCGTGGTAGATCTACTCTTGTACTACCCATATCATCAATATTAATCAAGCAGGACGTAGGGTTTTACCTCCATCGAGAGGGCCCGAACCTGGGTAAAACTTCGTGTCCCTTGTCTCCTGTTACCATCCGGCCTAGACGCACAGTTCAGGACCCCCTACCAAGATCCGCCAGTTTTGACACCGACATCAGGCAAGTAACATACCGATGACAAAGGGAACAATGTATGTTGTTATGCGGTTTGACCGATAAAGATCTTCGTAGAATATGTAGGAACCAATATGAGCATCCAGGTTCCGCTATTGGTTATTGACCGGAGACGTGTACCGGTCATGTCTACATAGTTCTCGAACCCGTAGGGTCCACACGCTTAAAGTTCGGTGACGATCGTAATTAGGGTTTTTTTGTGTTTTGATGTACCGAAGGTTGTTCGGAGTCCCGGATGTGATCAGGAACATGACGAGGAGTCTCGAAATGGTCGATACATAAAGATTGATATATTGGAAGCCTATATTTGGATATTGGAATCGTTCCAGGTGAAATCGGGATTTTACCGGAGTACCGGGGGGTTACCGGAACCCCCCCGGGGGTTAATGGGCCTACATGGGCCCTAAGGGAGAATAGGAGGGCCGGCCAGGGCAGGCCGCGCGCCCCTCCCCCTAGTCCGAATAGGACAAGGAAGGGGGGGGGGGGCGGTGCCCCCCTTTCCTCTTTCCCCCTTCCCCTTTCCTTCTCCAACAAGGCAAGAAGGGGGAGTCCTACTCCTGGTGGGAGTAGGACTCCTCCAGGCGCACCCCTAGGGGCCGGCCGCACCTCCCCCTCCCTCCTTTGTATACGGGGGCAAGGGGCACCCCATGACACACAAGTTGATCTTCGTGACCGTTCCTTAGCCGTGTGCGGTGCCCCCTTCCACCATATTCCACCTCGGTCATATCGTAGCGGTGCTTAGGCGAAGCCCTGCGTTGGTAGAACATCATCGCCGTCATCACACCGTCGTGCTGATGAAACTCTCCCTCAACACTTGGCTGGATCGGAGCTCGAGGGGCGTCACCGAGTTGAACGTGTGCAGAACTCGGAGGTGCCGTACGTTCGGTACTTGGATCGGTCGGATCGGGAAGACGTACGACTACTTCCTCTACGTTGTGTCAACGCTTCCGTTGTCGGTCTACGAGGGTACGTAGACAACACTCTCCCCTCTTGTTGCTATGCATCACCATGATCTTGCGTGTGCGTAGGATTTTTTTTGAAATTACTACGTTCCCCAACAGATGAAAAGGACCCTGTGGTGTTGCCTCTGGATGAACAGGACCCCGATTGATCGAGCCGGTTGGGGATGGATGAGCAGGACCCCGTGGAGGGCTGGATGAACAGGACCACCCCGTGGAGGGCAGGATGAACAGTAGATGGTGGAGGACAGGATGAACAGTAGCCCGTGGAGGGGTGGTTGAACAGGAGCCCGTGGAGGGGGCTGGTTGAACAGTAGCCGGTGGAGTAGCGCGCGGTGGAGGCTGGATGAACAGGAGCCCGTGGACGAACAGTCGCAGGTGGAGGCTGGAGGAGGTCGACGGTGGATGAACAGTAGCTCGTGGAGGCTGAAGGGGGTCAACGGTGGAGATGAACAGTATCCCGTGGAGTCCCGTTTAGCGGTACGCCACACCCCTCCCGAAGAACAGGACCCCCGTTTCGACCGTAGCGCTCCAACACAAGTCCGTTTCGTCCGTTTTGCGGCACACCACAGCCCTCTCGATCAACAGGACCCCCGTTTCGACCGTAGGAGGTCCGTTTCCTCCGTTTTGCGGTACGCCAGGTCCCTCCCGATGAACATGATCCCGTTTTGAACATGGCCGGTCGAACACAAGGCTGTTTCCTCCGTTCTGTGGTACGCCAGGCCTCGTTTCCATCGCCTGTTCCGTCCAAGCCCTCCTGATGAACACGACACATTCCGTTGCCTCCCCATGAACACGACGACGACGCTGTTTCTCCGTTCCGACCCAGCCATGTACACGAGCCCTGGCTGTACGTATGCGCGAGTAGGTGTTTGAGACCCCGCCCGTATGTACACATATGTGGCCGTATTTTCTTTCTTGCACCCTGGCCGATGTATGTACGTGTACATGCTACGTGCGCGCCTCTACTACGACACGTGCGCGCCTCTACATCGACCAGTATATATGTATGTACACGTTCGCGACCAGAATGACAACGCTACATACGCTTTGACCAGGTGGGTCCTGACTGTCAGGCACTTCCTTCCGTGCGAAGATGTAGCTGGTGGGTCCCAGCAGTCAGGGGGGCGAATCATTTTGTTTTTTTGCCCGGACGCACTTCCTTGCGTGCGAAGGTGTAGCTGGTGGGTCCCAGCAGTCAGGGGGGAAACATTTTTTTCGCGAAATACGGTGGCCCGTCTGGTGGGTTCCCGCTGTCAGGTGGAGGAATAATTATTTTGCGCGTAATAAGGAGCACTTCCTTGCTGCGGCCATGGACCCAGCTGTCAGCGTCTCCAAGCACAGTACTCTTCCGATGGAAGTCGGTCGTTGACCACATTGACCACGCCGCGCCGAGAGCACCACGGCGGTGGACGATGGCGAGGCCTAGGAAGGGGACGACGCGGAGCCGGGGAAGACGCGGCAGTGGATGCCCACGCGTAGAGGAGTACGAGGGTTCACTGGTTCGCTGCGGTGTGAGGCTGCTATCGCCGCATAATAACAGGGGGTGTGGGTGAGTAGAGGGATGGCCTGGCCAGCGGTGGGAGTAGTAGGGGGCGGTGAGACCTCCGCCGCATCGCAGCCGGCCACGGGAGGCAGGAGCACAAGACACGACTGACGCTGGTTTGGGCGGCTGGAGCAAGAAGACCAGAGGTTGAAGAAGCACTACGGCCGTTGGCTGGACATCATACGGTCACTGGAGCTAGAATCGTGCATATTGACTAAGTTGACAAAGCCCTCCGTCCCCGTCAACTTAGTAGGCCCACAAGTCAGCCTCTCACCAAGGTGGGTCCCAGCTAGCAGGGGGTATTCATTTTTTTGTGCGTAATAAGGAGGCACTTTCGGTGGGTTCGAGCTGACAGCAGGGGGAACATTTTTTTCGCGAAATACGGTGGCCCGTCGGGTGGGTCCCAATAGTCAGGGGCAAATGTTTTTTTCGCGATATACTGGTGGGCGTCCGGTGGGTCCCTGCTGTGAGGTGGAGGAATAATTATTTTCCGCGTAATAAGGAGGCACTTCCTTGCGGCTGCCGTGGACCCAGCTGTTAGCCTCTCCACGTACAGTATTCTTTCGATGGAATTCAGTCGTTGACCACATTGACCACGCCGCGCCGACAGCACCATGGCGGTGGACGACAGCGAGGCCTAGGAAGGGGACAACGCGGAGCCGGGGAAGATGCTGCAGTGGATGCCCACGCGAAGAGGAGTACGAGGGTTCACTGGTTCGGCTGCGCTACCGTCACCGTAGAATAACAAGGGGTGTGGGTGAGTGGAGTGGAGGGATGGCCTGGCCAACGGTGGGAGTAGTATGGGGGCGGTGAGGCCTCTGCGGTAGCACAGCCGACCACGGGAGGTAGGAGCAGGCGGCACGACCGGCGCTGCTTTGGGAGGCTGGAGCAAGAAGACCAGAGGTTGAAGAAGCACTACGGCCGTTGGATGGACATCATACGGTCAGTCGAGCTAGAATCGTGCATATTGAATAAGTTGACAAAGCCCTTCGTCCCCGTCAACTTAGTAGGCCCACTATACTGGGTCCCAGCTAGCAGGGGGAGTATTCATTTTTTTGTGCGTAATAAGGAGGCACTTCCTTGCGTGCGAAGATATAGCTGGTGGGTCCGAGCTGTCAGCGACGGTAACGTTTTTTTCGCGAAATACAGAGGCTGTTTCGGTGGGTCCCAGATGTTAGGTGGAGGAAATCATTATTTTGCGCATAATAAGGAGGCATTTCCTTGCGTGCGGCCGTGGACCCAGCTGTCAGCCTCTCCACGTACAGTCCACTTCAGATGCATGTCGGTCGTTGACCACGCTGACCACGCCACGCCGAGAGCACCAGGGCGGTGGACGACGACGAGGCCTAGGAAGGGAACGACATGGAGGCAGGGAAGACTCAGCCGTTGTTTTTGTTTCCCACGCGGAGGGGAGTACGACTGTACGAGGGTTTACTGGTTCGTCTGCCATCGCCGGAGAATAACAGCAGGTGTGGGTGAGTAGAGGGATGGCTAGGCTAGCGATGGGAGTACGGTGGGGCGATGAGACCTGCGCGGCAGCACAGCCGACCGCGGGGAGGAGGGAGAAGGTAGTCCCACCGCCGCTTGTTTGAGCGGCTGGAGCAGGAAGAGCAGAGATTGAAGAAGCACGACGGCCGTTGGATGGACATGCAACAGTATACAGGCCATCTGTGGAAAGCCTCAAATCTGTGGAAAATAGCATACATCCCATCTGCCATTATTTCAAATAATTTACAGCCCATTTGCTAATTCTTACGGGTTTTTTTGGAGCCCATATTCTTTATGTTAGCATTACAGCCCATATTGTGGCCATGGTTAAAAAATTATATGAAATTTTTCATATGTCGGTGCGGTCTGAACTGTTTTTAATCCCGAAATTTCGAGTCACATTCAGACTGATTTTAAAAATAAATGTATATCAATATAAAATCCAATAAATTGTCCACGCATAAAAATCAATGCAATTTAAAATCTCGAAATGAAAAAAAGATATTTGCAAATAATTGCCGATTTGATGTGTTTTAAAAATGTACAACCCATTTCTCATTACTGATAGGCCATTTTCTCGGCCAGCCGAATGAAGCTCTCCTCGTCTTGAAAGATTTGCAGCCCAACAGGCCTGATAAAGTGACTTACTTGACAAATCACAAAAGAACTGGGCTAGCCATTTTCAGAAAGAAAAAAAAACTACTGGGCTGGTCTGTGGTAAACATAAAAGAAAAGGCTGTCTAGACAGGCCAGAGTGTCCCGCACAACCCAGTTGACACCCTGCTTCCGTCTCAAAAACAAATTAGATAAATGCCACTCCAATTATGGCGATTCATAAAAATGCCACTACAATTTCCAAACTTTGAAAAATGCCACTACAATTTTTGTAAACTTTGAAAAACGCCACTGCAGTTTGCAAACTTTGAAAAACGCCACTCCAGACTTCGAAAAATGCCACTAGAAATGGCATGAAATGGCATTTTTCAAACTTTGGAAATTGCAGTGGCATTTCTCGGATAGACCAGATTTGGAGTGGTATTTATCAAATTAACCCAAAAAAATAACTGGGCGAGCTGCTGGGTCCCTGGTGTCAGCCGCTCGTTGTGCAATTCTCTCGTTTGTTGACTACGTTGACAATGGCATGGGACCCAGATGTCAGAAATCCACTAGGAGGAGCCATTTTTTATTGGCTTGAAATAAGGAGGCACTTGCTTGCGTACTGCCATGACCTTGGCGGGTCCCTGCTGTCATCCTCTCCACGTACAATCATCTACTGATTGTGTACGCGTCAACTTGCTAGGCCCACAAGTCAGCCTCTAAACCGTGGAGGAAAAATACAACCCATTTAAAAAAATAACAGCCCATTCCATACGTTCAAACAGAAAGTTCAACATTCAGACCAAAGTAACAGGTCTGATCCACATATAGAGTACTGAACTTCCACGTTGACAACCATCATAGCCAAGTTAACTATCTACTCCCACTAACACTCTAGTAGCATACAAGTACTAACTTACTCTTAGCTAACTAGACGATGCCGGCCGCCATCTGCTGTCCATGCTAAACGCCGGCACCGGCATCCTCCGCCTCGCCTCGGACTTGCCAGAGGTGCGATAGGGCGCGTTGCTCGCGCGCGTTGGCCCTTTCCATGCCGGCGTGGTCCATCGAAGCTTCAGCTTCCAAGCGAGAAACCCACTTGACGAGCTGGTAGTAAAAATCGGCGTTGCGAATGCGTGCGTGCCCGACAACCTCTAGGGCTATTTGCTGGGTGCCGGCCTCCATGTAGTCGGCCCAGTTGCGGGCGCTCTGCTCGCGACTCAGAGCGTCGATGCGCTGCTGCTCCATGTCCCGCTGGCGACGCAAATCGGCGATAAGCTGCTCCTCCGCTAGGCGGTCGCGCTCCAACAACTCCTGCTCCTCCGCCATGCGGTCGCGCTCCAACAACTCCTCGATCTCCGTATTGCCATCTAAAGACAGATAGAATGCCTCCTCCCTCCATCTGCCTTCCAGTGAAAACCCGAACACTAGTTCCAACGGTGACCGCCTCCGGCGTCACCTACCACGGACGGGCGGGGGCATGGCGGGCGTGGCGAGCGACGTCAGGCCGGTGGGGGCTTATGAGGATATGGCGAGTTGGGTCACGGTGGCACCTGAGAAGGCCGGGAAACAGTACTTATAGGCGGAAGGTAGCGCGACGGTCATCGTAATTCAATGCATAATGGCTTAGCGCGCCAGCTTGCCGTGGAAAACTAGAGAAATTGAAATTATGACTGTGCCGTCCCGTCCCGTCTGGGTCGCACGCCGGCATGGCGGTCAAACGAGTGCACTCGAATCATCTCCCTCCTTGTCAATAATGATTCCATGGATTTAAAGCGTATCTTTTTTCGCATCAGTTAGCTGCCTTAATTACGACCGGCTACATGCAGGCATTCAGAATCGCTCGCAGGCAGTACGCGAAGCAGCATGCAACGAGTCGCAGCCGAGGGCATGCATGCAACCACTTAAATCACTGAAATTAATCAGGCTTAAACTTCTGCATGCCGTTAATTATTGCCATGCCTTGGTCTTGCTGCATTGCTCACGGGACTAATAAATCCCGGACGGAGGAAGTACCTTGGTTGGTGAGAGGTTTGAATTAAGCCCTGCAAACCAGAAAGGAGGTACTCCCTTCGTTTTTATTTAGTTCGCATATTAGCTTTGGTCAAAGTCAAGCTTTACAAACTTTGACCAAGTTTATATACAAAAATATTAAGATATACAATAACAAATCAACAACAAAAATATTAAGATATACAATAACAGATCATATACAAATATGTAGCTCCAAAAGCAGAGATCTAGAAAAAACGTCTGTTCTTCCTACTAACATGGATGCTTCTCTTGGCCAACATTCAGTACAAACTGAAAGACAATTTTTTTGTGAAGTCTACAATTCCTCTTGCAAACGTAAGTGGTTTCACCAACAGCTGGAACCATGAGAATGAACCACACATGATGGAGGAACATCCACTGCAATATGATTTGGTCTTCTCTCGATCACGCCATGAGACTATTTTCGGAATACAAACTTTAACTTAGGCAAAATGATGCCCATTGTATAATCAGACCAAAGCAATGAAGCACCTAGTGTTGGCCAATAAATAGTACAGTACTACTTTTCTGCAGTCCATGAAGTTACTATCCAATCTTTTTGTGTCTATTTTCAAATGGCACTGCATGTAGTGACTATACTATTCTCTTGTGCAGTTCAACCAAAATTGCGGACACTTTGTTTGTTTGCCAAATAGCAACGGGCAGACATCTGTGTCTGCACAAATATCAAGCAGCTAGTAAACATATACCACACCTTGTATTTTCGGTTTAAACATGTCTCTTCCGCTTAGCATCTGTCATGTTCTGCACTGGACAATCTGATACAGTTATGTTTTGCCCTGGACAATTTCATACTGAATTGATTTGCTGGTTCAGAGCGGAAATATAGCGCCTATTCTTCATCAGACCAAAGGATATCCATGTTCGTAGTGATGGAAGAGGTGAAATCAATACAACCGAAATTGAGCATCCAATCATTGAATCCTGTCCTGCACCTCCAATGTAGGTCCACCCTGCCAATAAATTCACATGCAAACCACTAGTATTACTATCTAAAGACAATACAAAAAGAGTAGCAAGATAGTAGAAACCATGTACCTTCGTAACGAACAGCTCATAGTGCCACCAATTGGATATAAAGGTTTGGAAAAAACATGCTCCTAATGTTGAACCAGTTGGACTTTTTGTGCAGTTCCACTAAAATCGAGCATCCCTGTTTGCATAGATATTGAAAGTGTGATTACTCTAAAAGTGGCACTAGTTGAAGCATAGACTCAAAAATATAAGCATTCCAATTTCATAATGGGAAAAGGTAGCAAGATTGTTTCTAACCACCTGTTTGAAGGAATAAATAAAGCAACAACGACTGATGTCAGGAAGGCATACATAGTTTTTTCTGAAAAACTGAGCCATTCCTGACCTTTCCTCTTCTTTTAAGCAAATTTTGTGCAGTTATACTAAAATAAAATGCCATCACTGCCTTGACAATTCAGTGACACTGTACAAAAGGAAATGACTTAACATTACATCATGATGTCAGGTATGTAGTCGACAGGCATTAGAGGCAAACATACAGACCTTCTTCGATAACATAATGAACATTAATTTTAACAAAGGTGTGACTAGCTTTACCGGGATAATTTGAGTGAACTCTACACCCTTTGTTCCTTAATATAAGACGTTTTCGCGGTTCAATTTAAAGTACCCAAACGTCTAGTATTTAGAAGAACAGGTAGTAGTTTTCTTGAGCACATATCTGGGAAAGCTTGCCACACTTTATTTATGGTCATACGCTAATGCAACACCATTCGAATACTACAAATATACAGTAATCCAATGGCTAGTGCAACAGTAGAGTAGTTAGTTTATTACAGGGTACAGTACAATGGTTTTACTGAACATATTTCAATAAACTCTAGCATCGGAAGGTTTCTATAAGAATTAACAATACAAAATGTAAAGGTAACAAGTTTCAGCATTGGTATACTAGCTCTGCATGGGCATTAAACCATATACAAAAGTCTGAAGGTAACTAGCATTATTAACTAATGACAGTATAAAAAAATTGCAAACCATGTACCTCCAAGGTAAATATCATTTCGAACTCGGGGGGACCTTAAAAATTGCTATCCCAATCTTGATAATCGATCAAACATAAAAACTTGATCGAACAAATCAAGAAAACAGTCGGAGGAGGAGGTGCCCACTCTTGACCTTTCCTCTTGTCTTCATAATTGTCTGTGCAGTTTAACCAAAATAAAATGACATCAGCGCCTTGGCATTTTGGTGACACTGTACAAAAAAATTAACTTATCTCATGAAAGTGAGGTATGTAATCTATAAGCATTAATAGTGCAAAAATCTGAAGGTAGTAACAAGTTTCATCGTTGGTATACTGGCTGTGCAACAGCATTAGAATGCCTTAGACTGCTGGCGTTGCTTACATTTATCGGTGGCATTAGACTAAGAGTGGCATTAGTTAAATGTGGCATCACTTTAGCAATAGCATTGCTTGACTTGACTGCTAACGTTATACTAACAGCAAAAAAGTGGCAATAAGAGCATGGGAGGCCCATTCGGATAGTGGGCGCACCAGTACGATGTACCTCCACGGACACAGAGTGGTGAGGGAGGTATGGTTGCCCAGAGCAACAAATATCCAGGCAGCATATGTGGATTACGTCCCATTTTTGCTCTCTTTAGCCACCTTTTTCCTATGCGAGGACAACAAACCGATCGACCTGGTCATTCTCTATTGCGTTGTCATGCCTTTCTACCCTTCTTCAACCAAGAGACACGAGAATCATTCCTTAGCTACTGATTTTCCCCTTTTCAACCTAGATGCGGGTTCAATGCCTACTCTCTTGGACAGTACAGTCTCCCTTCCTTTCCTTATTCAACCCAAACATGGATTAGTTTGCATGAAGTAGGGTTTCCTTTAATAGTGCAAATTATGGTTTTCTTCTACGTCGCCAGCAGAGCAGAGGATAGCAAATTGGGAAGATGGTGGAGTGGAAAAAGATCCACATGCAACGACGTGGTAGATGGGGCAATAGAACAAGGTTATGGTTCGAAAAGAGGTAGCATACCTGAGGGTCGGCGGGAAGTGGCTTCGCTCATGGTCGTCGTCCTCCGCACACGCTACGGTAGCGAGCTTGGGGATGGAGGCCATCCCGCGTGGGCGCTAGGTCTGAGAGGACGGCCTTGTCGTCAGTGTGTGACCTCGCTCGCCGACGACGAGTGCGTCAATGATGCATGTCCTTTTCTTCCCTGGTGGATCTGTGACCACCGGTGAGGAGGGAGAGAGGGGCCGTCTTTTTTAGATCCGGAGAGAGGGTGGTAGTGTGAGAAGCAAGTGGGCAACCCTTAGCAAGAAAGCGCTCAAGCTCCAGCCTATATATCTTTTTTATACTACTAGTACTGGAGGTGGAGTAGTGGTAGAGTAGTTTATATTTTCTCTACGTATAGTACCAGTTAGTCGTGCTTCAAAACTGATCGGCACGCCATTAAAAAAATAAAGGTCGATAACTAATGCGGCACCTCAGGCCAACGCGACCAGATCACATTTTGCATGAGAAATTACACACCATGTTTCGTTGACATGTGGTACCGTTCCAACATATCAGTGAGACGATGGCGAGTAGTAGGAGTATTTCCGAACGGACGTGTAGGCCAGGGCGCCTCTCCATGAACCGTGGCAAACTCGCAACCGTCCACCGACTCTTCGCCTTTCCCTCTCAATTTGGAACTGCTGTCGCACGCTCTCCCTCTCCCTCATCCATTTTCCTTCAGCCCTCCACCCTTTCTTCTGCCATTGTTCGATCGTCTTCTCCATGGAGGGAACAGGCCGAAAACGACCCCGTTATTCTTGCCCCGATCTGAAAGATGACGTGGTGGAGGAACTCATTGATTGGTGCGACGTCGTCACCTCAGCTAGCATGGCAGGTTCGTTCAAGCCCATTCTCGACTCAACTAATAACATCATTACAAAGAACCCAAGAGTCAAGGAGCGGTTTGATATCCCCTATCTTCTTCGCCATGACCCTGATGATGACTGGAGCCGGCACGACGGAGGCCTCTCCCTGTGCAAGTTGATGCCGCTTGATAATGATACATATGATGTTAAGATGCCATCGCTTGAGGGCAAGGCTTGGGCGGGCGCAAATGGAGATCGGGTTGTTTACATTGGGTCCAACTGCGAGTGGGAACTTGTGAATGTGTACACTCGTCACCGGGTTCCACTTCCAAAAATCTCAGCACACTGCCCAGAGGTTGAGCACACCGGTAATGTACGCACGTTCAAATACGATCATGGTGACTGTATTCTACGGAAGATAGCAATTTTTCGAGTTCCCAACCGCTCTTGGAATTATAGCGACTATGATGTTGTTGCTATCTTCGACAAGCTTGTTGCCTTCCTTGATGGTTTCACTCGATGGATATTGCTCAAAAATCAGTTTCTATACACAGATGAGTATTGTGATGCAATTCAATACAAGCGCCTTGTGTTTGCTGCCACCACTCATGGCACTGTTTTTGCATGGCATCCTCATAGTTTCGGTACGTTTGTCTTCCACCATAATTATAATTGTTTCATCCACATGCATGCGGGTTAGCAAGTTTCCCTTCACTAATTAACCTTCTTCTTGTGTTTCCAAGGTCCTTGAACATCCCACCACCTATACTTGAAAAATTTTATAACCAAGGGGGAGATGATGATGGTGATGATCACGAGCATGAGGACGAGCAGTGCCCATATACTCTATGGCGCCTGGCAACTAATTCCGATGTATCACCTCTTCTTGTGTGTATACAGCCCATTGATGATGTTACTGGTAAGGAAGCGGGTGTCTCCCATGGCCACACTCTCCGGACCTATTCTGTCACATCCCTAGTTCTGGCCTGACCTATGCTTGCTTCCATCTGTGCATCATGTTTAAATTTTTGAAACTTGAACTGAGGAATTTAGAAGCCTCAAAACCCTAAATAAAAGAAGGGCAAAACCCCTAAAATCTCATTCATTGTTCCAAAATGCTCTTCTTAGATGTTTAATAATTTTGGCAAGGGTTTTTGATCCAAACAAAAAATAATGAACATTTTAAAAGGATTTATTTTTGGGACTTTGAATTTAAATCATTAGCTATTTGAATTTGAATTATATTCATATAACTAGAATATAATTTCAAATACCCCTGAAATATTTTATGAGCTTTTGGAAAAGTCCATCTAGCCAAATAAAAATATTCAGAGGAGTTTTTGGCATTGTTTGAATCATTTTAAATTCAAAACAGTGGCAAAAGAATTAAATAAAAATAAAACAGAACAGAAAATTTAAAAAAGAGCAGAAGGACTTACCTGGACGGCCCAACACTTCTGGCCCAGCCCATCTCCACCCCTCCCCTGTCGTCTTCCTCCCTGCCAGGAGGACGGGCACGCGCGGCCACGCGCCCCGGCCACCTCCTCCCTGCCTGGCTACCTCCTCCTCCCCCTGGACGTTTCCCGAGCGCCACACACTCGCCCTCGACCCTCTCTCACTCTCCCGTGTCTCTCCCTCCGTCCCTATCCCCCTCTGCTCCCTCTCCCTCCCGCGACCGAACGGAGCTCGTCGCCGCCGCTCGCCGTAGCCACGCCTACCGGCCACCCCACGCCTCACCGACGCCCCAGGAAGCTCCGCCGGTCCTCCCTCTTCCTCCTCACCAAGACGGAAGGCGCCGGAAGCCCTGGATGGTGCCAGCTTCGCCGTTCCCCTCCTCGGCCACCGCGGATCGCCGCCGTCAAATCCGTCCCCGTCCGGCCTCCCTCAAGCTCGCCGTCCACCTCTACAGGGTCTACGTGAGCTCTCCGTCCGTTTCCCCCTCTCTGTTTCGTCGTTCGCCCGCTGTAGCTAGGTTATCTACCAAGGCCGAAACCCCATCGCCGCCGGCCATGGCGCCGCCGTGGCCAGGGCCATCGCAGCCCGCGCCTGAGCACGTCACCGTGCTCAGTGAACCCCCAGGAGCACGTAGCACTCTTCGTTTTCTCCTTTAGTGCGCCGTAGCATCGCCACCGTTCGCGCCCGAACTCTGACCGCCGCGGAAGTGGACGCCGCCGTCGATCTGAGTCATCTCCGGCGACCCCACTAGCACCAGACGACGCGGACGAGGCTCGGGGTTCCGACGGTGCCATCCGCGCCTCGAACCGTGGCCTGTGCTGCGATTCCGCGCATCGCCGCCGTCTCGGACCTCGCCGGCGGTTAGTCGCCGGCAGGTTTGGCCGAGTTGACCAGGGTTTGACCCCCCCTGGGTCATTAACATGTGGGCCCGAGGCCCTGCTAATTTAGTTTAGATGCTAATTAAATTTTAGCTAACCCACTGACTCACTGGCAGGTGGGGCCCAGCCCTGTTAATTAACCCAGTTTAGTTTAATTAAATTCTAACTAAACTAATTTCACTGACACGCGGGACCCACTGTCAGGTTTGACTGGACAGTGACCTGTTGACCTGCTGACGTCACTATGAGGTCATGCTGACACAATAATTCCTTTCTGTAATTTAAATAAATCTTAAATGATTTAATAATTTCAGAAAATGTCCTAAACTTCTAAAATTCATAGTAATTCAACCGTAACTCCAAATGAAATAATTTATATATGAAAAATTATCAGAAAAATTCAAGGAATCCATCTGTACCATTTTCATGCATGTTAGAACAACTTATAGCTGCTGTTTAGCACAAATCAATTAAATGGCATTTGAATAATCACATATGGAGTTTGAATTTGAATCTTGTATTCAAACCAACTTCATTTAATCTGTTGCTAGTTGCATTAGCTCAGAACACATTCATATTGCCATGTCATGAGCATGCATCATATTGTGCATTGCATTGATTGTATTTCTTCTTTGTTGCCGGTATCTGTTCCCTCCCGGTAGACGATGTTCTGACGTTGTGATCGTTGACACTAATGAAGACTCAATGTTATCTTCAGAAGTGCCAGGCAAGCAAAACCCCCTTGTTCATTCCGATACGATCCTACTCTCTCGCTCCTGCTCTCTTTTAATGCATTAGGACAACACTGATTCATCTGTTACCTGCTGCGGTAGCTGAACCCCTTTATCCTCTGCATGACCTGTCATTGCCACAGTAAATAGATGAAACCCACTAGCATGAGTAGGAGTTGTTTGAGCCCTGTTGTGCCTACTCATTCATGCTTGTTTGTCATGCCTGCTACTGCTTAGAGTTGAGTCAGGTCTGATTCATCGGGGATGAATCAGAGGTGTGTGAACATGTCCTACTGTGTGTGAGCTAAGTGTGTGAACACGATTTGGTAAAGGTAGCGGTGAGAGGCCATGTAGGAGTACATGGTGGATTGTCTCATTGAAGCCGTCCTCAGGAACTGAGTTCTGTGTTTGTGATCCATGATTCAGCTACTACCACGCATTGGGCCCGAAACCAATGGACCCTCTCGACTTCTTAATCACCCTTGTCCTCTGTCCAGGAGTTGCAAGTAGTTTCTGGTGTTTGTAGTATGCTGGAGGCCGTGGGCAGCGCTGACCGGAGGGGTGGGCTGTGATGCGGTAGGCACATGGCACGGTGTACCGGGCGCCCGTTTGGTGTCTCGGGAACCCTGTTCACATCATTTGGGGCTGTGAGCGAAACTCCGGCCGGATCTCCTCATGGATGGAACCCGAATAGGCAATAAACCTGGACTAGAGACTCGAGTGTTTAGGCAGGCCGTGGCCGACACCCACGTTGGGCTTCCGCTTGAAGGTTGCCGAGTACATGTCGTGTAAACGGCGGTAAGTGGTGAGAGCGTGTGTGAAGAAGTACACCCCTGCAGGGTTAACATCATCTATTCGAATAGCCGTGTCCGCGAAAAAGGACTTCTGGGTTGCTTATATCAGTTCATAGACAAGTGAAAGTGGATACTCTAAAATACGCAAGATAAGCGTGAGTGCTATGGATGGCGTTCTCGTAGGGAGACGGGAGCGGATCCATAGTGGTGTATTGGTTGGTGAATATGTGGACTCGTGTGCGCCAGCTCAAAAGAGTTACTTGCAGTCGTAGTTTAGGATAGCCACCGAGTCAAAGCTGGCTTGCTGCAGTTAAACCCCACCATCCCCTTTGTTGATAATGATGCATATGTAGTTAGTTCTGATGTAAGTCTTGCTGGGTACATTTGTACTCACGTTTGCCTATTTTATGTTTTTGCAGAGAGACTTCAGTCTCACTAGTAGTTCCGCGTGGACTTCGACGTTTAGCTTGTTACCTCAGCTACGATATTGTGCCCTCGGCAGGATCTGGTAGATAGTCAGGCTTTCAAGCCTTTTTCATTTATAGATGTCTGTACTCAGACATGATAGCTTCCGCTTGTGCTTTGATTTGTATGCTCTGAATGTTGGGTCATGAGACCCCTGCTTGTAATATCTCGCTCCTCGGAGCCTATTGAATAAGTACTTGAGTCGTAGAGTCATGTTGTGATGCCATGTTGTATTTGCACATATCGGGCATACTGTGTGTATGTTATTGAAATGCTTGGTATGTGTGGGATCTGACTATCTAGTTGTTTATCCTTAGTAGCCTACCGGGAAATGTCTCCTAGTGTTTCCACCGAGCCATGGTAGCTTGCTACTGCTCCGGAACACTTAGGCTGGCCGGCATGTGTCCTTCTTCGTTCATGTGTCTGTCCCCTCGGGGAAATGTCACGCGATGAATACCGGAGTCCTGTTAGCCCGCTACAGCCCGGTTCACCGGAGTCCTGCTAGCCCAGTGCTACAGCCTGGATTCACTCGCTGATGACCGACACGTTCGATGCTGGGTCATGGATGCCTGTCCCTGTAAGTCTGTGCCACTTTGGGTTTACGACTAGCCATGTCAGCCCGGGCTCCTTATCATATGGATGCTAGCGACACTATCATATACATGTGCCAAAAGGCGCAAACGGTCCCGGGCAAAGGTAAGGCGACACCCGCGGGAATACCGTGCCTGAGGCCGCAAAGTGATATGAGGTGTTACATGCTAGATCGATGTGGCATTGAGTCGGGGTCCTGACAGCGTTGGTATCAGAGCTTGACTGCCTGTAGGATTACCAAGCCAAACTGGTCGAAGTTGAGTCTAGAAATTCTTTAGTTATATAAGGGAATTGATTGTGGGATGGAACGTAAGGCTCTTTTACTCCTTATACCTTATGCCTTCTGATCTGAGTCATCTTATCTTTCCTGCGGGGTTAAGGAACTAGGCTATCTCCTCTTTCTATCAGGATCACGTGCTACTAATCCGTAGACTTATAGAATTGTTGGATTTAAGCTTGAGTTCAGCTCCTACGACTTCTGTATGTTAACTGTTGATCTCGAAACCTTGATATTGTGCTTCTGAGTGGCTATGCCACCATTTCTGTAGTATGTCTCCAAACTTTTTGAGCATTTACAACCATTATGCTGTCCGAGTCATTCTAGGTTTCTAAATAGTCTGAAGCATTTGCAAAATCCCTTCCTCCCGTTCCGATGTTCCTTTGGGCCAGATTACCCACACTAACCGGTGCGTTGAGGTAATTTATTGCCTTGACATATATGTTGGAGTTCCTATTATGACCCTAAGTGCTTAGAGGATCATCTAGTGGTCTAGCCATGATCTGTGTTTCCAGTGTGATGATTCTGGCCGTCATTATCGAAAGCATCCCGTGATGCCATTTAGTTAGTAGGCATTCTATTCCTGGGTTCTTGAACCCGAGATTCACTCTACTTAATTCATGTTGATAGTGTTTGCTAGTTCCTTTAGGATATTAGTAACTTTGCGATAGTCCTCGAGGTCCATGGTATTTTCCTTCTTCCAAATACTATGAACGACTTATGGCAGAAGTTTGTTGAACCAAAAGATCACAACAGGAGTTCCCTCGATGAGTTCTCCATGCTATATTGTGAATCTGCATGTCCTTCCTTTTCAGCATGGGTTATCCGGAATAAATATGCTGAATTTGTTCGGCATACTAATCCATGTATCCACAACTCAGAAAATTGTATGTTCCTTTGAGTTGCTCTCTTTAGTTGTATACTGACCTTCGTCTATCAATTGATAGTCAAGAGTATGCGTGCATTCATTCATCGATGCCTATTACTCTTGTGGTCCATCAAGCCATTCTATCGCGGAATGGCTAGGAGAAACAAACTCTAGTACCTCTTCCATATCCAGGATTGGGTCAAAAAAGTTGTGCTCCGCAGAACAAATTGCTAATCCAGCTTTTGTTCTGCTCTACCTTGGAGTATTACCATCTTTATATCGGGATTGTTATAGGAATTGCACACCACCCTATGAACTCTTGGTACAGTGATACTTCTCACCATCGTTATTCATTTCTCGGTCCCCGTGTTGTTGCAACCGGAACGCCGACAAGTGAATCGTGATGTGTGAAATCAATACTCCTAGCAACCTCGTTGCTTGGTAGTTAAAGGACAATAATTTCATTCTTAGCGTGTTGGTTTTTGAATCATCCTTCTAAGACTGATCGTGCTACCTAGTCCTTATTTCGGTGCACCCTTCGATTGATGAGTTAGGATCTTGTCAAGTCCTCACTCATTTGATCATATCGTCTTGCCCTCAAAAGCGAGATTGTTCTCGAGCTTAATAACATACCGGTGGTTCGTGATTTTCCGAATATCTTCTCGGAAGTATTACCAGGTTGTCCCCTGACTGTTATGTTGAGCTCGTGATCAAGTCGGTTTCTTGTGAACCACCCTTTCTCCAAGAATTTGTGTTGGATATCCCGGAGCTAGTTGGTTAAGCTAGACAACAACTTGGAGAGTTGGAAGATAAAAGCTTGCCTGACTTAGTTCGTTCCAAAGGGATATTCTGGTGTAGTGTGTGTTGAAGAAAGATGATATCTTCATCGATTGGTCCCTGTGATCAGTTACTGGACCTATTGTCTTATCAATCCTTTGATTTGAGTATGGGCTATCATCCAATCAGACCGGAACCAACGATATTCGTAATGTTGTCTTACTCGTGGTTGATCCCTCAAGCATACACCATTATATATTTTGGGTCTGACCCATGCTATCACTTGTTCACTTAACTATGGAATTCCTTTTAAAAGGAAACCCGGATGAATCGTTGTTGAGCCCATTGACAACATCCTTATCTCCTCCATGATTTTGTTGAACATTAAGCTAGCGTTGGAAACTTTTGAAAGCATTTCTTCATGCTAATTCATGAAGCATATGTTCGGATGTAAGAAGTGACTTCCTCCAGTTCATGTGCATTTGATGCAAGTTGCCACCGTGGATTCGGGAAAGTCAATGTTGTTTCCTTTGGAATCATCCCAAATCAATCATGCATACGTGCGAAGTATTCTGTGGTTCGGAGACTTGCAACCTCCATTCTATATGTGTCCCTAGCACACCAAGCCACTGATTGATTTGTTCAAGGTTAATAAGTTCTAAGTGCTAGTCCCGAAGGTACCAGACGGATTTGTACAAAACTTCGTTACCCTCATTGATGGTTCCCCGCCTGAACTCGGTAGTGTTTTATTATAAGACTACTTTGTGGTCATGCTTGTCTGGGACAACATGTCCACATGTTTGTAGCAGAACCAGCTCATGTTTTGGAGCTTACTATCGTAGTTCATTCCCCGAGAATCTCGCAACGTCATCTCGTCGATTTGTGTTGCAAACTTTTGTTTTTCTTCCTAGACTCGATGAGTCTGGAATATCTTGACACCAACCAGATCTGAATCAGGCAGATATGATGGTTTGGAACCTTTTCCCAAGAACTATAATATCGGTCCCTCGGAAACCGATAAAGTGGATGTCGTGGCCAACACACCCCGCCGGGAGACCTAATATTGTAGTATCTTGATTGGAGAAGTTGGCCACCTCCCCATAAGGACTTCGTAGAATTTACTCCTTAGATGTTCCTTATGGACTTTCTTTTGTGCTCCCGAAGTCCGACCTTTATTTGATGTTCTGGGAACCAAACCATTTTAATTAATCGGTTGCACTAGAACATCAAGGAGAACATTAGAAGCGGAGTGCTAAATGTCTCTCGGTCGATCATCCAGATTTCGTCCCCTTGGCCTTGTTAAGGTGAAATCTGAGAAAGTGTTATCTTCCTTTGCATCTACATCTTCCACCGGTATTCATCATGGTAGTATGATGTGTTGCCAGGATCCTTGACACGGATATTGGTAAAATCTTGATGAATATGGAAATGCTCAAGTTCTTGAGATCACGCACAAGCGCTACGTGTTATCATCGGCACTAACTGGGATTCCTGTCAGTTTCCTCGATTATGCTATAACCTTCAAACAGTGAATTCACTCTCTATTGTTGGGTTCTTCCCCAGTTACCAGAGTCATTCCCAGCATTTGCATTTTGTTCCCAGCTTGCACCGCCAATGTGCCATTCTACCATGGGTCTCTTCCATTTCCGGTGATAAGCAAAAATCATCCATTACGTTGTCCTCAACAAGGTAATCCACATCATCCAAGTCCGAGTATGCCATTCTACCGACCCCCTCCAAACGATCGCTCGAGAATTGCCTTAGGCTGGTATGAAGAGTTTCAATGATCTCTGAATCAAAGGTAATTCTTTTTGCCACTTACGGGGGATATATATCTACGAGTCACCGTCCCTAAGGTGCCCCATTATGGTATCATGGCGATTCAACTCCTCACTACGTTGACAATCGCTTACCACCTTCATAAGTGTGGAATTGTTGTCTACTTAGTGAGCCCTCGTCATCTGTCTCACTCCATTTCTTCAGATGTATGCTTCGTGTCTCAGCTCTAGAGATGTTTATATCTCACCCCATGAGTTGATCCTGAGTTGTTCGACCTTCGATAAGATCGATCCCTCTAGAGTTTTCCTTTTCCTCTCTTTGTCATGTTAGTTGGAGTTCTCAGAGCAAGACGACGGGACAAAGATGATGATCGAATCAAGGTTCTTATGAAGTGCAACCTGGATCGTGAAGATTGTGTTAGGTTACGTTCCCCATCGTCTTACCCTACGCTTGAATCTCGGGTCGAGATTCTTGTTTAGTGGGGGTGAGTTGTCACATCCCTAGTTCTGGCCTGACCTATGCTTGCTTCCATCTGTGCATCATGTTTAAATTTTTGAAACTTGAACTGAGGAATTTAGAAGCCTCAAAACCCTAAATAAAAGAAGGGCAAAAACCCTAAAATCTCATTCATTGTTCCAAAATGCTCTTCTTAGATGTTTAATATTTTTGGCAAGGGTTTTTGATCCAAACCAAAAATAATGAACATTTTAAAAGGATTTATTTTTGGGACTTTGAATTTAAATCATTAGCTATTTGAATTTGAATTATATTCATATAACTAGAATATAATTTCAAATACCCCTGAAATATTTTATGAGCTTTTGGAAAAGTCCATCTAGCCAAATAAAAATATTCAGAGGAGTTTTTGGCATTGTTTGAATCATTTTAAATTCAAAACAGTGGCAAAAGAATTAAATAAAAATAAAACAGAACAGAAAATTTAAAAAAGAGCAGAAGGACTTACCTGGACGGCCCAACACTTCCGGCCCAGCCCATCTCCACCCCTCCCCTGTCGTCTTCCTCCCTGCCAGGAGGACGGGCACGCGCCCGGCGCGCGCGGCCACGCGCCCCGGCCACCTCCTCCCTGCCTGGCTGCCTCCTCCTCCCCCTGGACGTTTCCCGAGCGCCACGCACTCGCCCTCGACCCTCTCTCACTCTCCCGTGTCTCTCCCTCCGTCCCTATCCCCCTCTACTCCCTCTCCCTCCCGCGACCGAACGGAGCTCGTCGCCGCCGCTCGCCGTAGCCACGCCTACCGGCCACCCCACGCCTCACCGACGCCCCAGGAAGCTCCGCCGGTCCTCCCTCTTCCTCCTCACCAAGACGGAAGGCGCCGGAAGCCCTGGATGGTGCCAGCTTCGCCGTTCCCCTCCTCGGCCACCGCGGATCGCCGCCGTCAAATCCGTCCCCGTCCGTCCTGCCTCAAGCTCGCCGTCCACCTCTACAGGGTCTACGTGAGCTCTCCGTCCGTTTCCCCCTCTCTGTTTCGTCGTTCGCGTGCCATAGCTAGGTTATCTACCAAGGCCGAAACCCCATCGCCGCCGGCCATGGCGCCGCCGTGGCCAGGGCCACCGCAGCCCGCGCCTGAGCACGTCACCGTGCTCGGTGAACCCCCAGGAGCACGTAGCACTCTTCGTTTTCTCCTTTAGTGCGCCGTAGCATCGCCACCGTTCGCGCCCGAACTCCGACCGCCGCGGAAGCGGACGCCGCCGTCGATCTGAGTCATCTCCGGCGACCCCACTAGCACCAGACGACGCGGACGAGGCTCGGAGTTCCGACGGTGCCATCCGCGCCTCGAACCGTGGCCTGTGCTGCGATTCCGCGCATCGCCGCCATCTCGGACCTCGCCGGCGGTTAGTCGCTGGCAGGTTTGGCCGAGTTGACCAGGGTTTGACCCCCCCTGGGTCATTAACATGTGGGCCCGAGGCCCTGCTAATTTAGTTTAGATGCTAATTAAATTTTAGCTAACCCACTGACTCACTGACAGGTGGGGCCCAGCCCTGTTAATTAACCCAGTTTAGTTTAATTAAATTCTAACTAAACTAATTTCACTGACACGCAGGACCCACTGTCAGGTTTGACTGGACAGTGACCTGTTGACCTGCTGACGTCACTATGAGGTCATGCTGACGCAATAATTCCTTTCTGGAATTTAAATAAATCTTAAATGATTTAATAATTTCAGAAAATGTCCTAAACTTCTAAGATTCATAGTAATTCAACCGTAACTCCAAATGAAATAATTTATATATGAAAAATTATCAGAAAAATTCAAGGAATCCATCTGTACCATTTTCATGCATGTTAGAACAACTTATAGCTGCTGTTTAGCACAAATCAATTAAATGGCATTTGAATAATCACATATGGAGTTTGAATTTGAATCTTGTATTCAAACCAACTTCATTTAATCTGTTGCTAGTTGCATTAGCTCAAAACACATTCATATTGCCATGTCATGAGCATGCATCATATTGTGCATTGCATTGATTGTATTTCTTCTTTGTTGCCGGTATCTGTTCCCTCTCGGTAGACGATGTTCCGACGTTGTGATCGTTGACACTGATGAAGACTCAATGTTATCTTCAGAAGTGCCAGGCAAGCAAAACCCCCTTGTTCATTCTGATACAATCCTACTCTCTCCTCCTGCTCTCTTTTAATGCATTAGGACAACACCGATTCATCTGTTACCTGCTGCGGTAGCTGAACCCCTTTATCCTCTGCATGACCAGTCATTGCCACAGTAAATAGATGAAACCCACTAGCATGAGTAGGAGTTGTTTGAGCCCTGTTGTGCCTACTCATTCATGCTTGTTTGTCATGCCTACTACTGCTTAGAGTTGAGTCAGGTCTGATTCATCGGGGATGAATCAGAGGTGTGTGAACATGTCCTACTGTGTGTGAGCTAAGTGTGTGAACACGATTTGGTAAAGGTAGCGGTGAGAGGCCATGTAGGAGTACATGGTGGGTTGTCTCATTGAAGCCGTCCTCAGGAACTGAGTTCTGTGTTTGTGATCCATGATTCAGCTACTACCACACATTGGGCCCGAAACCAATGGACCCTCTCGGCTTCTTAATCACCCTTGTCCTCTGTCCAGGAGTTGCAAGTAGTTTCTGGTGTTTGTAGTATGCTGGAGGCCGTGGGCAGCGCTGACCGGAGGGGTGGGCTGTGATGCGGTAGGCACGTGGCACGGTGTACCGGGCGCCCGTTTGGTGTCTCGGGAACCCTGTTCACATCATTTGGGGCTGTGAGCGAAACTCCAGCCGGATCTCCTCATGGATGGAACCCGAATAGGCGATAAACCTAGACTAGAGACTCGAGTGTTTAGGCAGGCCGTGGCCGACACCCACGTTGGGCTTCTGCTTGAAGGTTGCCGAGTACATGTCGTGTAAACGGCGGTAAGTGGTGAGAGCGTCTGTGAAGAAGTACACCCCTGCAGGGTTAACATCATCTATTCGAATAGCCGTGTCCACGGAAAAGGACTTCTGGGTTGCTTATATCAGTTCATAGACAAGTGAAAGTGGATACTCTAAAATACGCAAGATAAGCGTGAGTGCTATGGATGGCGTTCTCGTAGGGAGACGGGAGCGGATCCATAGTGGTGTATTGGTTGGTGAATATGTGGACTCGTGTGCGCCACCTCAAAAGAGTTACTTGCAGTCATAGTTTAGGATAGCCACCGAGTCAAAGCTGGCTTGCTGCAGTTAAACCCCACCATCCCCTTTGTTGATAATGATGCATATGTAGTTAGTTCTGATGTAAGTCTTGCTGGGTACATTTGTACTCACGTTTGCCTATTTTATGTTTTTGTAGAGAGACTTCAGTCTCACTAGTAGTTCCGCGTGGACTTCGACGTTTAGCTTGTTACCTCAGCTACGATCTTGTGCCCTCGGCAGGATCTGGTAGATAGTCAGGCTTTCAAGCCTTTTTCATTTATAGATGTCTGTACTCAGACATGATAGCTTCCGCTTGTGCTTTGATTTGTATGCTCTGAATGTTGGGTCATGAGACCCCTGCTTGTAATATCTCGCTCCTCGGAGCCTATTGAATAAGTACTTGAGTCGTAGAGTCATGTTGTGATGCCATGTTGTATTTGCACATATCGGGCATATTGTGTGTATGTTATTGAAATGCTTGGTATGTGTGGGATCTGACTATCTAGTTGTTTATCCTTAGTAGCCCCTCTTACCGGGAAATGTCTCCTAGTGTTTCCACCGAGCCATGGTAGCTTGCTACTGCTCCGGAACACTTAGGCTGGCCGGCATGTGTCCTTCTTCGTTCCTGTGTCTGTCCCCTCGGGGAAATGTCACGCGATGAATACCGGAGTCCTGTTAGCCCGCTACAGCCCGGTTCACCGGAGTCCTGCTAGCCCAGTGCTACAGCCTGGATTCACTCCCTGATGACCGACACGTTCGATGCTGGGTCATGGATGCCTGTCCCTGTAAGTCTGTGCCACTTTGGGTTTACGACTAGCCATGTCAGCCCGGGCTCCTTATCATATGGATGCTAGCGACACTATCATATACGTGTGCCAAAAGGCGCAAACGGTCCCGGGCAAAGGTAAGGCGACACCCACGGGAATACCGTGCGTGAGGCCGCAAAGTGATATGAGGTGTTACATGCTAGATCGATGTGGCATTGAGTCGGGGTCCTGACATATTCCAACACCCGTTGCATGGTATTCGGGATGGATACTAGTGTGCTAGCGCCAACTCCTTCTCCCTGGTACAGAATTGATAGTCTTGGAGAAAACTCACTCTTCCTTGGACAAAACTATCCGATGTTGGTGAAAGGCGATCCAACTGTTGTTGACACATTTATGAGAAGCAACTGTGTCTATACCTCGGACATTTGTGTGGTTCCCTACCCTGGTAGGGATATAGTAGGCCGCTTCAGCCTGGATGATCAGTCCTGCGTTGGTTTCCAGATCAACAATCGATGGCCCGTCCCAGAGAACCACTTGTGGTTCAAAGCAAGCGTTTCCAACGTCGAGGAATGGTTGAGTTGAAGTTCATTTCATTGCTTGTTATTTTTTGTGTGGTGAAAACTTTAGTATTTATAATGTATCCTCGTTGTCGATGTGGGTTGATGACCTATTGTATGTAATAAAATGATATGCGTGTGATAAACTTACTAAATTTATGAATGGCTTTCGAGTCGCTTCTCTGAGTGAGTGGTGCAACGAGGCAAAAAAATATTTTCCGAATACACAATTGTACGTGCATTGCAACAGGTTATCGGATGAGGCCAATCAACAATAGTAGTACACTATTTGTACTAGCTTCAGATGCTTCGCGCGTCAGGCGGGTGTTTTTACTGTAGCCATATGTTAATGTGTTCGTTGTATGTAACCAGCACCTCGAATCCTCGATACTAGTACTATATAGTAGGAGTAAGTAGTAGGGAGTAGTAGGGTGGCATGGGCCAGAACAAGCATTCACGTCCAGGAGTACGACACACGCCACCACCACGACATCCATCTGACACCATATTATTTCTTGGAGTCTGTGCTAGAGCAATCTCTTCAACCTCGTCGTTTCTCTAACTTCAGCCATCGCGTGGCGGGCGAGGTGGGGGTTTGCCGATAGTCGGTTTCCTTAACTGCGGTCCCACTTGTAAGGCCAACTCCAACGCACGACCCCAAATGCACCTCCGTTTTGCACGGACTTCAATGATAATTTTGACTAGAAAAGCAAGACCAAAGAAAACAAGAACCACAAGAATACATTTTACTACTCCTGTAAGTTGGATTAGTGCCTTCTCGATGCATTCATTGTTGATCTGCGGAGGCTCGATCTTGCATCTGTGCTAGCTAAAAGTGATAGAACATCTACTAAATTGCGCTCTATCAATATATGGATGTACTCTTCTTACCAATACAAAAACTTGCATCCATTCTACTCCCTCCGTTGCACAATACATGCCTTCTATTTGTCAAAATATATATGTATCTAGATATGTCTTAGTATATAGGTACATCCATTTTTGGACAAATGGAAGTCAAGTATTTTGGAACGGAGGGAGTACATAATAAAAAATTTAAGTTAGCACAACTAGTCTAATCCGAGAGCAGAACCAAAGATTTGGTCGGATTCTTCCTCCTTTTGCCGACACGTGGGCATCCAGCATCCAGGTCGTGTCATGAAAGAAAATAGAGTGGTAGTTGAAGCCACGAGATGTGCATCTTGGGTTAAACTGTAAATAGAATCTTACTACTCTTGAGTAACTCCAAAAGCGGCCACCGAAGATCTTTATTGGATTTGTTTTTATCTCCAGCACGTCGAGGTGAAAGATGTGCAGGTTCAGTAGGTCCTCTTGCGTTTTCACTGACATGTGGGGCCGCATGTGAGCAAACAGACGATGGGCTCCGCGCATCCGCTGGCTAGCTGAGAAGAGAGATAGAGGAGGGCTGAGCACGGACTACAGGAAATTTGTTCTACGTACCTCGATATAGGCTCGATATAGTGGGGTGGCATGGGCCATAACTCAGTAGCATTCACGTCTAGCAGTACGGCACATGCCACCCACACGAGTCCCATCAGACACCAATTTTCTTGGAGTCCGTGCTACAACCATCTCTTCTCCGTCCTGTTTTCTCAGCCATCGCATGGTGGGCGGGGTGGGGGTTTGCCGATAGTCGGTTTGCTCAACTACGGTCCCACTTGTAAGTGAAAATGCAACACCGCACGCATTCCCGCTTGAGCGGCATGCCGGACCAACCGTGTGGGGGTGCGACGTGAACACGGCAGGCTTTTCCTTTTGAACTCGTAAGTTGTAAAATTTGGTTCTGCTCCATGGCGCGACCGATAGATAGAAAATAACGATTTTGCCTAGAGTAATGAGAATTTTGGTTCTGGCGCCGTTCATGCATGGAGTACGTACGAAAATTATGAAGTTGATGCGAAAGGTAAGATAATTACTGTAGTATCATATACTACTACATGGATTTGACGGAAAGATAAAAATACATACGTATCCATCAACGTTCAACGACATCCTCACGCCCTAGTGCGCCGGGTCACCAACCGACGTGTGAGGAGCAGCGGCGTTGGCGGCGAGCTCAATGTGCTTCTGAACAGTGCCGTCCAAGGTTGCCCTGCGCTCCAAGAAGTCCAGCGTCCTATCGTCCTCCTCTTGCATGTAGTAGTCCTTGTGGACGATTTGCGCGTAGACGTGGGTGATTATGTCGATGGTGTCTTGCTGCGCCAGGTCCTGCGCGGCGAGCGTGACCTCGAGGTGGACATTCTCTGGCGCGACGGCGGGCAGTCACAGGGCCACCAGTGCGTCGAAGAGGTTGTTACCATAGTGGTTTTTGAGGGTGGCGGGCATCGCAGAGCCTGGGCGCGTCGGCTGGAGGCTTACGTCAAAGTCGTCCACAAGCTTCTTGACGACGGTGAACTTGTCGAGGAAACCGATGAGGACCTCGTCGAACAAGGAGATGAAGCTGTCGTCCAAGCGGCCCCTCGCCCTGGCGGCCTCAAGCAATACTACCTGGAGACGTTCCTCGGTGCCGGGCCGCAGGCCGGCGTTGTGGACCATCTGGCACAGCCGGCTGATGCTCGCGCTCATCGCCTCCATGGGTCTAGCGTAGCTTCTAGTCAACTGATCTTGTGATTCGAGTGATCACTCAGCCCTTGGTTAGTGTGCGTAGGTGCGTAGGATTTCGTACTACTCCTCGGCCCTCTACCACACCTGCCTTTGGCTGTATGATAGGTGGGCCAGCCACCCCCTGGGGCCACGTGTCATTCACCCAAAGGCAGTTGCCGTAAGTCAATGAAGCTGCGTCCCCCTCCGTGCCGGTGCAGTATAGTCATCTCACCAGACCTCTAGTTGGGCCCAAACGAGAGAAGTTTGATGTTTACTGGTTTATTGGTCCCCTTTGCATTTTGCGCCAAGTTTTGACCTTTGATTTAACTATTAAATGTTAATGCATGTAAACAAAAATGTTGTGTAAGTCACCTTACGAAAACCAAATAATCCCAAAATACTTAGGCACGATGCATTAACTCCCTCCTTGTTTCTTATTTCGTGACATATCAACCAATGAGAGATGTGGGCCGTGCATGCTTTCAATGACTTGAGACTACCAAACATGACATGCAGTGTTTAGTTCATTGCATGTAATCCTATTAGTACTCTAGTTAGGAGTAGAAAAAAAACATTAAGTTCTCTCGCCGATAGGAATAAAACACCATGTATTTATTTATAGAGGGAGTAGTACATTTTTGGTGACATGCATTACTAGATATTGCTAGTCAAATAATAAAATCCAGATGGACGTGGTAGTACTCCTAAATCCAGATGGTGGTGCTACTAGTACTAGTAGTAGTACTACTAATGTAGTAGTAGGAGTACTAGCACTGTACTATCCGTTGATCAAATTATTACGTGCTGCTCCTCACAGTGAAGTGACAAGACCCTGCGCCGGAGATGACACCTGAGTATAGGCGCCATGTTCGGCATACCATAGTCAGCCTCACCGTCTGCAGTCACTATCATCATGGTTGTAGAGCTAGCCTGCTTACAACTAGCCCTGTTCGACATAATTTCCCGTGCGTAGATGCCCATGCATTGCACGGAACACCAAGATTGGGGGTGGATGGATCCGGCAGCGGCCATCGCGCCAGATTTTTCCACGGCCTTCTACTCCTAGATGTGTACACGTGTGCTGGTGTGTGTTCTGTGCTGGGTGTGCGCGAGTGCGTCCTTCTGTGCATGCCGCCGCGTAGTGGTGAATTATGCGCGAGTGCGTCCTTCGCGCGCAAGAAGTTTGTCCTTAATTTACTAGCGTGCGGGGTGCTACCCCTAGTGGTTTCAACTTTGTTTACTTCACCGCGTGTCATATGGGCCTCTAGTTTACTTATTTTCACCCACTGCCACATGGGCCAGCACACGAAGATACAGAACACGAGCTGACAAGGCAGCATGTGGATTGGTTGACTGGTCAACTAACAATATACGGAGCTATACGCTGACACAGTGAGCGCATAATCCGTCGGTATAGAGAGTTCGAGTGAGAGGGGGGCCCGTGAGAGATAGCAGAGAGAGATAAAGAGCTACTCCCTCCGTTTGATAATGTAGTTCCAACATTTTTTTAAGTCAAACTTTTGAAACTTTGACCAAGTTTATAAAGAAATTACTTATATCTACAATATCAAAGATAAATGATAGTATGAAGTAAGTACATGTTGTGATGAATCTAATGATCGTTCCAGATGTAAATGTTTTTCTCCACATATACCCGGTCAAACGTTTCTGAGGTCTGACTTTTCAAAACATCCATATGCTTATGGACGTGATAGAGTCCCTGACAAGAGAGAGAGAGAGAGAGTGAAAAAAGTGTGTGTGCGTGTGTGAAAGAAACATGGACAACACATGATAAAAGTAGAGAAAAAGCGTGTGTGTCTTATGCAAACATATCACACATGCATCTTCGACAACGGAGGCAAGGTGAGGAGATAGTGTGTGGTTGTTTGGAACCGAGAGAGCAAGACCCCTAAGCTAGCACGTGGCCAAGAGGGGTCTGACAAACAAGGGAGAGAGGTCGAGAGAGACGTACGAGAAAATGCAGACATGGGGAGGAGAGAGTGTATGTTTGTCATAGAGAGATCCCCTGGAGATCGTGATGGGACTACATGGGTGGGAGATCGAGTGACAAGGTGTGTGCGCGATAGAAGATGCCCCGAGAGATATCGAGATAGACGTATGGATGGAAGGAGACAATACGTGTGTTCCTGTTGGCTAGTAAGAGATAATCATACTTAGGAGGGGGGGAGTGCTTGCGCCTATGATGGATTGAGGGATTATGGTACTTAGGGGGGTGCGTGTCACATGGAGAGAGAACAAGGGCGGAGAGTGTTGGATGGGTCTATATGTATAGCGCGAGCGAGACATGTGTATGTGTGAACCAGGGAGATATAAGGCCAGTTTGGCTTGCGTCCTGAGCATCTTTTGCCTAGCCTGGGGTTGTGGCTGGATTTCATGCACGCTTGTTTGGTTGCTACCCTGTGAAAAAGAAAGCCCGCCTGGCCTGGGATCCCTTGCACTTTAATTAGCCTGGCTGAACTCCAGACACTGCAAGTAGCCTGGCCCAGGCGACCGATTTCGAACGCCTGGTCGTGCCTGGTCGTGTGTCCACGAGGCTAACTGCAACATGGATGGATATTAGCATTAAATAATTGATGCATGGATTGATTGATGAGATGTTGATGCTTTGCCTGGCCCAAGCATGAACCAAATGCTTCAGCACCACACAAGCCTGGCCAGGCAGAAATATTTTACATCTCATGTGCACACCAGGCAGTACCGGCCATCAAGGCATGAGGGTTAGGTCACGAACCAAACTGACCAATAAAGTTTGAGAGAGATTGAGGAGCCCTGATAAGGCTGAGTGGTGTGTCGGATAGCTGAGAGGGGGAAAGAGATATTCCATCCGCTCGATAATGCAGTGCATGTAATTTTTTTAGAAGTCAAACTTTGGAAACTTTGATCAGGTTTACGCAAATGTTATTTATATCTACAATACCAAAGATACATCATACAAAACTACATCTCATGGTGAATCTAATGGCATATGTTTGCCGTACTAGATGTAATTCTTTTTCTCCACGTACATGGTCAAACTTTGTGATGTTTGACTTTTCAATAAATCTATATGCTATGGACCGAGGAGAGTGCCTCAGTCGAGACAGATCAAGTGTGTGTGAAGGAGAATGAGTAAGTGTGCAAAAAGAGTATGTGTGTGAAAGAGAAAGTGACAACAAACGATAAATTAGAGAGAGAGTGTGTGTGTTTTTTCGTTTCTTATGCGAACATATCACGCATGCATCTCCGAGATGGAAAAGCGAGGCGAGGAGATACACGAAGATAGCTAGTGTGTGATTGTTTGCAACGGAGAGAGACACCCCTGTAGCACATGTCCAATAGAGGTGTGGCCAACAAGGAACAAAGGTCGAGAGGGACACATGGATGGCATGGACGCATGAGGAGGGAGAGAGGGTGTGTTTGTGATAGAGAGATCCTGTCGAGATCGTGAGGGGACTATATGGGTGGGAGATCGAGGGAGTGCGTGCACGATAGAAAGATGCCCCGAGAGAAACCGAGATAGACCATGCACATGTTTGTGATGGAGACTAACATTAGATAGTCATATACATATAGGGGGGACTGCGTGTGCCTACAATTGAGTGAGAGACCATCATACTTGGCTAGCTGGGCATGAGATTGTGTGTGTGCGCGTGTGAGATGGAGAGAGAACGAGGGGGAGAGATAGAGTTTTAGATGGGCCTATCGAGTGTGAGTGAGATATGCATGTGTATGTGTGATCCAGGTGGATGGAGAGTTTGAGAGAGGGGGGGAAGAGCTCCGAGACGACATAGTGGTGCGTGAGAGAGTTATAGGCAAAGAGCCAAGGAATCTGTGTGCGTACGATGAGTGCACCCAAGATATCTAGCTTGGACTAGCTAGAGTATCATACATAGTGTGCGAGAGATACCTATAGATGGTGTATATATGCATGCGAACTAGAAAGACCCCCCCCCCACACACACACACACAAAGAGAGAGAGAGATGGAGAGAAAGGGAGAGGGACGAACAAGGTTTTTGTGTCGGATGCATGCGACATAATTGAAGATTGTCGGAGAGAGAGAGAGAGAGAGCAGGAGTTCGGGAGAGGGGAAGGTCGCGTTTTATGCATCAAAGACTGATATAAACCATGTTTCGATATAAACTTGCATTCAAATATTTAAATTGGAGAACATGTTGTCTGCAATCCACACATGAACGGATATATGCGTATATCAAACAAGTTCATTAATTGGACTTTCAACATGTTCATGGAGTACTATAATACTGTACAACATGCTACTCGATTGAGGTGTTCAATTTTGGATTTAGTTCACTATTTTGACCTACTGAATGAGCTATTTCATTGAATCAAGATATTTCATTTTGGGTTTGATTCGCGTTTTTGAGTGGGTCAACTATTTGTCATATAGTAAATCGCTAGCAACGAGCATGTAAAAACACATTACTCCCGAGCATCATCTCTCCATCTAAAAAAGAAGTGGCAAGCTAATATTTCAAAATTTGATCTGAATCGACTTGGTAAGGTAGACGTGGATGCTCGTTCTCCCAAAATTTGAACAAACCGTTAAACATCCTCTCTGCTCGGTGGAATTCGCCCGAGCAAATAAATGGGAGATGTAAAATTACCGTCTTATGTGGGACACGCATCAATTGGCCCATTGTACATCGAGGGTAGGTTCGTAACTTCATCCAAGCGCGCCTTCTCCTCGGCCAAAATGACATGTGCCGAATAATTCATAAACCATGGTTGGCAAAACACGCTCTCCTCGCCCGAAATAGCTCGCGCCCACTATTTCAAAACACGCTCTCCTCGCCCGAAATCGCTCGCGCCCACTATAGTTCAAAACACGCCCTCCTCGCCCGAAATGGCTCCCGCCCAGAGAAGCAAAGTTACTCTACTATCCCCGACCCTCAGTACACAGACCCAAGCCAAGAAGCCTATAGGCAAGGGTAGAACTATAACTCCCCCCTCACATTTCAAACAAATGCGTCCGCAAGACATGGTTCCACTCCCCTCCCAATTTCCCCCGCCCGCCCCCATTCATACCTCGTGGGCGCCAAATCACCTTCTCCCCAGGAAGCTCCCTTCTCCTGAGCCGTGAAACCTCTGCCCCACCTCCATGGCGCCCCCACCGCACCAATTTCATAGCCGCTCTCCTCCCTAATGCCGGAGATGCTGTCCATTCGCCGTCGTGCACTGGGCCGTGCGCCTCTTACTCCGTGCTGCTGGTGCTGCCTCGACGACAGCTACGTGAACCGTACCGGAGCCGATTCACCCCAGCCGTTGTTCACGGCGCCGGATCGGCTCCAACTTTGGATCCGTCCAAAGTCCTGGCGCTGCTTCGGTGTAGCCGTCGACCGTCGCGACATCGCTCTTTCCCTGCCGCCGGTCGCCACCGCAACCGCGCCGGCCTCACTGACTCGGCAGCTGGACCTGCCTACTTCACCTTGCCGCCAGATAGGTCGCACCCTCATCTCAAATCACTTTATTTAGGCATTAGTTGTCTGAATTTTTATTCTGGGCCAATCGATTTGCAATGGGAAGCAGCACCCCTCGAGGCGGCGGAGCTCCTAGGCTGCCGATTGGCTGGTGTCTAACGTAAGGGTGCGGGGCCGCAAAGTTCACCGCGGAAGCAGCGCTTAGATGGCTATCTTTTAGAGTTGCGTGGGTTGAAGGTACTGCCGCTGCCGGATCTGGATGACGGGGAGTCTTTGTGGATTGGCCTGGGGGCGGCGCAACCACGGCAGTGCGGTGGGGCGGGGAGCGGGGTTTTGGCCGGGGCCACAGACGGCGGAGGCAGGCTGCTTTGCCGTTGGTCGCTGGCTCTTCGGGGAAGATTCTGAACAGTGTCAGCCGGGAGGCACAAGATGGCCAGCCATCCGGCATAGATCGGACAGTACCAAAATAAAATAAAATCGTGTGACCCCAATTTAGTCTTCAGTCAACAGACGTGTGACCACTCTCGTACCTTGCTGTTGATCTCTTAGTGTATTTCTTCAGATCAAAGAGATATGTCGTTCTTAACATTAGGCGTTATCTGCATCTTCAGACACACCGTCTTCCGACTCACCGCAACTGCTCCAACAAGGGAAGCATTGTGATGGCCTGGCTTATTAGGGATGATAGACTACTCATATCAATAAGGAATTCCTTCTTTTCCGGGAGCCCATTCGGACAAAACTCCAAAGTTAAGCGTGCTCAGCTTGGAGTAGTGTCAGGATGGGTGACCAACCGGGAAGTTGCTCCCAGGTGCGCACGAGTGAGGACAAAGTGTGCAGAAAAGACTAGTATTGATCTGTGGGGCCAGTCTAGATTCCGCCAGGAGTAACGACCACCGGTGGGTGTGTCCGGGGCGTTACAAGTTGGTATCAGAGCCGACCCTCGCGGTTACATGGATGGTTGCGGACAGGTGCATAGTCATGTTGTTCATGACGTTTGTGACCCATCGTGGCACACGGCATGGCACATGTACTAGACTAGAAGCACAGACATTTGTGCCAAGAGGGAACGTTCCTGTGGCCCGACGAGGACGTCGATTCCTCTGAGTGGGAGTGTATGTGATGGCCTGGCTTTAGGGATGATAGACTACTCATATCAATAAGGAATTCCTTCTTTTCCGGGAGCTCATTCGGACAGAACTCCAAAGTTAAGCGTGCTCAACTTAGAGTAGTGTCAGGATGGGTGACCGACCGGGAAGTTGCTCCCGGGTGCGCACGAGTGAGGACAAAGTGCGCAGAAAAGACTAGTATTGATCTGTGGGGCCAGTCTAGATTCCGCCAGGAGTAATGACCACCGGCGGGTGTGTCCGGGGCGTTACAAGCATTCACCAGAAGGGAGCTATAGTCCCCACTCAACAGTTCCCTGCATCGAATGTGCGTGCCCGACATGCACAGCCACAACAACTGCAGGGCCATCCACAAGTCAGCACATGATGCTCACTCCTATGGATGGCAGCCAGATAGGTTGTACCCTCATCTTACTTGTGTGCAACATTTATGGCTTTGTTATTCATCTAAGCATGGAAAATAGACCATCGCATTTCACTGTATATTCATGCTGATCTCTTACGGGTCTTGTTCAGGAGTTAACGTTGTTCCATAGTTCAGCTAAGATACTTGTTCTTTAGGTAACATTGTTCCATAGTTATCATCCATCAGCCAATGCTATCCCACAGGCTGGTGATTATAGTATTATACCACTTCTAGTATTTCCTATGTTGTTCTTTAATACTTTTGTGTGCCATCTAGTTAATCTCGAGTACAAACGATACATATTCTGTAGCTTTCATCTGTGTTCTCCCTTTAGTTTATGAGACCTGTTGCTGCTAGTTAACCCCAGTCCTACTATTTATGTCGTCTCCTACAGGCACTCATTACGTAAATCTAACTACTAGTTGTCTTCCATGCATGTCAGATATAATTGCACACACTGATATATCCACAAGAACCTCATGGAGCAATGTAAAGGCCAATAAACTTGATGTTAATGATACCCAATATGATGGAACATGTAAAGGCATTTCTTCAGAAGACTTGCAGAAAGATGATGAATCCTCTTCACTCCACAAGGTCCTTGCTCTAACTTGGCCTGTGATATGGGTACAGCATGCATATAATGTCCTGGAGTGTATCTACTCTGTTATAATGCCATGTGCTTAGCATGCTGATCATGCATGTAAATATATCATGCCTTCCTGTTTTTCAGTACCTATTCCATTCATGATAACATGTTTTCAAATTTAAGTACTGTCATTCTACTCTATCGCAATGCCATCTGCTTAATTTGGACATCATGCTTCTGAATATCTTATGCATTGTTATTCATCAGTATGTACTTCATCTGTCTACCATACCATGTTTTTTTACATTGAAGTGTTGTTCTAGTGCTCTGTTGCAATGCCATCTTATTTTCCCAATCATACACGTGTATGTTGCCTTAGTTATTTCTGTATGTATTCCGCTAACATACAGTTTTACATTCAACTAGTGTTTTTTGTTGTGTTGTCCTGTCGTATCCCTAGCTCTTACACCATACTCCCTCCGTCCGGATTACATGTTGCCGAAATGGATAAAATAGGGTGTATCTAGAACTGAAATACGCCTAGACCCATCCATTTTTTTCCGGATGGAGGGAATACATGTCAATATGTCATGCCTTTATATTCTTCAGTACCTATTCCATCTCTCTGCTGCCGCATGTTTTATAATTAAAGCACCATTCTTCTATACAAGGCATGCAAGGGGAAGATGAATATGTTAGAATCTGAAGGGTTACAAACAAGGCCTTTGCAAAAGATCCAAACGCTAGGAGATAATAAACCAACTCCAGTTTTTAAAGATACCGCTCCAGCACAGAGAAACCCAACTCCTACTGATAATAAGCAGATTCCAGTGGCCAAAGAACTAGTCCGCTCCAGTCCAGCAAAAATATGTCAACTCAACTCCAAGAAGCGTGTGCATATCCTTGCATCATGAACTTTTATAGCATGCTGATCATATTTTCTACATGTTTCTTACCCATCTCTCTTTTAGAAAATAAGCTTAACAGATAGAAGAATTTCTGCACTGGTATCGTCTGTGAGGAAAGATTCTTGCAGGAATTCTTTGTACTCCAATGCAGATGTAAGTACCTGTTGTATATCACTATATTTTTACATCAGCATGTATTTTGTTAATCGGCGTGAATCCAACCTTTATCTGATCTAAATTTAGTTGTAGCAAAATGTATGATTAAAGGCCACAATGTTGATTTTTGTAAGGAAAACTGCCTGGTAGTTTTGCATCCTGAGCGGCATGAGTGTACTATCTCATATCAGTGGGTTTGATTACTTTGGTTCTGCAGTGGGTTTTCAGTGTTTTTACTAAGTTGTCCTGTCGTATCCCTAGCTCTTACGTCATACTCCCTCCGCCCGGCTTACATGTTGCAGAAATGGATAAAACTGGATGTATCTAGAACTGAAATACGCCTAGACCCATCCATTTATTTCCGGATGGAGGGAATACTTGTCAATATGTCATGCCTTTCTATTCTTCAGTACCTATTCCATCTCTTCTATAGCATGTTTTATAATTGAAGCACCGTTCTTCTATATAAGGCATGCAAGGGGAAGACGGCTATGTTAGAATCTGAAGGGTTACAAACCAGGTCTTCGCAAAAGATCCAAACGCTAGGAGATAATAAACCAACTCCATTTTTCATAGATACTGCTCCAGCACAGAGAAACCCAACTCCCACTGATAATAAGCAGATTCCAGTGGCCAAAGAACTAGTCCACTCCAGTCCAGCAAAAGAATGTCAACTCCATTCTAAGAAGCATGTGCGTATCCTTGCATCATGAAATTTTATAGCATTCTGATCATATTTTCTACATGTTTCTTACCCGTCTCTCTTTTAGAAAATAAGGTTAAACGATACAAGACTTCCTCCATTGGGATCGTATTCGAGGAAAATATCTTGCGGGAATTCTCTGTGCTCCAGTGCTGATGTAAGTACCTATTGTATATCACTATATTTTTAGATTAGCATGTATTTTGTTAATCGACCTGAATCTAACCTTTATCTGATCTAAAATTAGTTGTAGCAAAATGTTAAATGTGCCAATGTTGATTTTTGTAAGGAAAACTGCCTGGTATTTGCGTACTAAGCTGCATGAATGTGCTATCTCATATCATGCACATTACTGAATTGTAGTGCTTCTCTGGTTGCCCATTCATTCATTGTGTCAATGTTGCTTTCGTATTACCTTACCTGGCTGATGATAGCTGTGCCATATTGTGTTAATTTGGTGTAGGCTAGTTGCCCAAACGTTCATTGTGTCAATGTTGCTTTCCTATTATCTGACTTGGCCAATGATAGCAATGCTAGCGTGTTAATTTTGTGCAGGCTGCTGAAGATAACAAGACAAACTCTGAAAACAGCAAGGCAAACCCATTGTTTCTTTCCAGTAAATCTAGGCCAGGTAATATGGCAATAACTCATGATTAATCTGTTTGGTTCCCGTCCTAATTTATGTTATGATGTAGTGCTCAAGACACTCTCCACTATCAATAATACAAGCCTGCCAAAATCGCCATCTGAATCTGTTCAGTATCCTCTGTCTCGAATGTGAAGGAATAAATGTATGTTTGTGAACCAATTAATGGCTGAAGCAATGATGGAAATGGTGGATGAATTAGAGGTGCAGATTCGTGCGACACACCAACTGATCAATGTTTTCAGAGACAGTGTGGCAAAGCAGCAAGAACTTGCCCACATGCTTATGGGCGTCATCTGTGCTGAGGTTGCAGGTTGTGACGTTGTAGATGGTTAGGTTCTGCTCATTTATTTGCACTGGCATCAATCTTTGATTGCCCAGTGGATGTAATTTCCTGTAATATATTATGGATGTGCAACGTTATTCCCTGTATGTCGTACCTTTGCTCATTGTAATGGGCTCAAATTATCTAATTTGGCCTAAAGACATGAACGAACTTTAGTGGGCCCATTAAGTTAATGGGCCGTTAATAGGCCGAAAGTTAATGGTCGGCCCTCTTACCTCCCGGGTCGTTAATAGGCTGACATCGAAGCGGGCAATAGGTGGCCCCAATTTATTTCACGGGCCGTTAACAGGCCATTACTATGTTTGGGCTACATATGGCCCAACTATACTGTAGGCCTTTAGCAGGCCGGAAGAGACAGTGGGCTTGTATTGGACCATGAAGAGCATGGGCCGCTAAGAGGCCGAAAGTCAGGTCGTATTGTAAACGGCCCAACTGTGTTGTGGGCCTTTAGCAGGCCGAAAGAGAAACCAGGATGGTATTGGACCATGAAGGGCATGGGCCGTTAAGAGGCCAAAACTAAGGTCCGACTACAAATGGCTCAACTCATTTATGGTTCGTTAACAGGCCGAAAGGCACACTGGGCCGGGAATTGGCCCAACACTTAAATGGGTCACTAAAAGGCCAAAACTCAGGTCTGACTACAATTGGCCCAACTGATTTATGGGCCGTCAACAGGCTGAAAGTGACACCAGGCCAGAAATTGGCCCAACACTTAAATGGGCCGCTAAAAGGCCGAAACTCAGGTCCGACTACAAATGGCCCATCAGATTTATGGGCCGTCAATAGGCTGAAAGACACACCGGGCCGGAAATTAGCCCAACATTTAAATGGGTCGCTAAAAGGCCGAAAGATGTACATCCTAAAAATTGGCCCATCCATTAAATGGGCCGTTAACAGGCCGAAATCTCATCAGGCCGATATTGAGCCCAAATATATAGCGGGCTGTTAACGGGCTCGAACTAACGATGGGCTGCAATGGTGTCAAATCTTTAACGGGCCGAATTGGCACATCTCGTATGGGCCGTGCACTTAAATGGACCTGACACAAGTAGGCCTTATATGGGCCGGCCTGCTAATTTTTACTGGGCTGGCCTTTTTCACTGGAATGGGCTACTGTTGGGCCGTGCCACATGTCGACCTATCATAGGCGCCTCCTGTCCAATGAGTGGATGACATCTGTCCCAATGATGAGCCGACACGTGTTTCCTCTAGCCAATGATGATTTTACATGTGGAAAATCCCCATTGGTCGGGGTTGTTAACGGGTTATCGGATCCAAAACCCGACCCGATAGCTTAACGGCATTCTGTTATGGTGGATGCCACGTGTCGGTCACCCTTGACGAAAGCACTTCTGTGACGCGTGATTTATCGTCATGGAAGTGGACACTTCTGTGATGATAATTTTGGTAATGTCATGGAACACTTCTACGACGGAACAGGTATGACTATCTTGATTCTGTCATAAATTTGTCATGGATGTACATGCACGACAAAAAAGCGACCTACTGTGACAAACACGTATCATCACGGAAGTGTATTTTTTTGTAGTGATAGTTGTGGGTTATCAAGACATGTTTCTGGCACCGTTGCCGGGGAGCATAGCTATATTTGTTGAGTCACTTGGGATTATTATCATATTATCACTATGAAGAATCTGAAGGATGCTAAGACTATGATATTTCTCTCAAAGACGAGGGAAGGTAAGGAACTGCCATCCAGTTTTGCTTTAGATTCACCTTCTATTATAAGTAAACTTGCAACACCACCACATGCTATTAATTCGGATATGTCGCAAGTTATTGATGATGCTACTTCTACCTTGCTTGATAATGATGATGTGCCACTTGGTGATTTTCTTGATAAACAAATTGCTAGAGTTATACAACATGATGTTGTTGAATCTAATGATGAGCTTGAAACTGAATCTCCTGAAACACCTGCTAGAACTAGCCCTCCTAGATATGAATTGCCTAAGGTACCAGAAGGTTATGTTATGAGTGAAGAAACAATTAGAGATATTCTTGCTTGTAATGATAGAGATGATCTAGAGAAATTACTATGCAAGTATAAAGAAAAATCTCTGAATGCTAGAATGAAATGTGATCCTAAGTTTGTTACTTCACCTATCTTTATCGATGGTAAGGATTATGAATTCTCTATCGACCCAAGGTTAATTACTTTGGTTGAATATGATCCCTTCCATGGTTATGAAACTGAAACTGTTGTGGCACATCTTACTAAGTTGAATGACATAGCCACTGTCGGTGTCAAAACCGGCGGATGTCGGGTAGGGGGTCCCGAACTGTGCGTCTAAGGTGGATGGTAATAGGAGGTAGTGGACACAATGTTTTACCCAGGTTCGGGCCCTCTTGATGGAGGTAAAACATTACGTCCTGCTTGATTAATATTGATGATATGGGTAGTACAAGAGTAGATCTACCACGAGATCGGAGAGGCTAAACCCTAGAAGCTAGCCTATGGTATGATTGTATGTTGTCCTACGGACTAAAATCCTCCGGTTTATATAGACACCGGAGAGGTTAAGGTTACACAAGGTCGGTTACAAAAGAAGAGATACACATATCCGTATTGCCTAGCTTGCCTTCCACGCCAAGTAGAGTCCCATCCGGACACGAGACGAAGTCTTCAATCCTGTATCTTCATAGTCTAATAGTCCGGCCAATGGAGATAGTCCGGCTGTCCGGAGACCCCCTAATCCAGGACTCCCACAGTGGCCCCTGAACCAGGCTTTCAATGACGATGAGTCTGGCGTGCAGTATTGTCTTCGGCATTGCAAGGCGGGTTCCTCCTCCGAATATACCACGGAAGAATTTGAACATAAGGATAGTGTCCGACCCTGCAAAATAAGTTCCACATACCACCGTAGAGAGAATAATATTTCCACAAATCCAATTTGCTGACTTGTTGTGGCAACACGACATTACGTCACGGCCCGATGATTATTCGAACCATTTCCTTTAACTAGCCCCGCACATAACGCGAGGTAGTTTTTTGACACGTCTTGTCAAAGCAGAGATTGTGTCCCCCTAATTACGGGATTCTCATCAATACGGTCATGGGTAACCCAACCGTGTCTAGGACTCCTAGATTATAAGCAAGTCCCAAACGGCTACAGAGAGGACGCTTGATATTCACCCTCTTTATAAAGGGACACAGCTTTTACTTTTTTTCCCTCCCGTGCTCAATCGAATCCTTCCCTCGCCTCGAGTTCTAATACCCAAAGCCCAAGTCAGGTGCTTCGGACCTTCAATCATGTCCGGACCTAGCCTTCAAGGCCGATGGATGCCGTCCTCCGTTACGGAAGAGGATATCAAGAAGTTGAGGGAGGCGAGATACCTGACCGCCGAGGTTTCGCATCGGCTGCCTGCCCGAGGGCAGGTCGTCCCTACTCCTCAACCCAACGAGAACATCGTGTTCATCTCCCACTTCCTTCGAGGTCTAGGCCTCACCCTGGATCCCTTTGTTAGGGGTTTGATGTTCTATTACGGGCTAGATTTCCACGATCTAGCCCAGGACTCCTTTCTCCACATCTCGACATTCATTGTCGTGTGTGAGGCCTTCCTCCGCATTACCCCTCACTTCGGCATGTGGCTCAAGACCTTTGACGCGAAGCCGAAGATGGTCGAGGGGCAATATGCAGCGTGTGGAGGCGCATTAATAAGCAAGATAGCAGGAGCTCCGTGGCCCAAAGGTTCCTTTCCAGAGGTGTCCGGATTATGGCAACAAGAGTGGTTTTACATCATAGCTCCTAGAAGTGCCAAGTGGGTGGCTGCCCCTGCTTTCCGCTCGGGCCCTCCACCACAACTGATGTCATGGATTAGCAGAGGACTGAGCTGGGGTCCAGCCAAGGACATGCCTATACTGCAGAGCCGCATTCACGATCTCTTCGAAGGAGATTTCAGTCTGGTTATGGTGGCGCAAGTCATGCTGGTTCGTCGAGTCCAGCCTTGCAAACGCCGGACCCTCCGCATGTGGGAGTTCAACCCAGAAGGGCTGCGTACTATTCAGAATTTCCTCGGCCTGACGCATGAGGAGATGTACAAATCATTCTTCGGACCCCAAATAGAGTGTCCGGATACTACCGAGGACGTGGGCCTGAGCAGCAACCGTACCGCCGACCAAGTAAGTAATCCTTTAACCGAGCACACCATCTTTTTTTTACCATGACGTCATTCTGAGAAGTCGCTCTTTGACCAGGACTAGCTAACAAAGGCAAAGATGATTCGGTGTTCGGCCCCCCTTCCTGAGGGCTTGGAGAATCCAGTACTGGAAAAGATGCTCGAGTTAGGTGTTGGGGAACGTAGTAATTTCAAAAAATTTCCTACGCACACGCAAGATCATGGTGATGTATAGCAACGCGAGGGGAGAGTGTGATCTATGTACCCTCATAGACCGACAGCGGAAGCGTTATGACAACGCGGTTGATGTAGTCGTACGTCTTCATGGCCCGACCGATCAAGCACCGAAACTACGGCACCTCTGAGTTCTAGCACACGTTCATCTCGATGACGATCCCCGGACTCTGATCCAGCAAAGTGTCGGGGAAGAGTTCTGTCAGCACGACGGCGTGGTGATGATCTTGATATTCAACTGTCACAAGGCTTCGCCTAAGCACCACTACAATATTATCGAGGACTATGGTGGAAGGGGGCACCGCACACGGCTAAGAGAACGATCTTAGAGATCAACTTGTGTTTCTAGGGGTGCTCCCTGCCCCCGTATATAAAGGAGCCAAGGGGGGTGCGGCCGGCCCTAGGAGGAGGAGCGCAGGAGGAGTCCTACTCCTACTGGGAGTAGGACTCCCCTCCCTTTCCCTAGTTGGATTTGGACTTGGGGGGGAAGGAGGAGAGGGAAGAAAGGAAAGGGGGGCACCGCCCCCTCCCTGTCCAATTCGGACTGTGGGGGAGGGGCGCGCGGCAGCCCCTAGGCCTCCTCTCCTCTTCCTCCACTAGGCCCATTAAGGCCCATTAGGTTACCGGGGGGTTCCGGTAACCTCCCAGTATTCCGGTAAAATGCCGATTTCACCCGGAACACTTCCGATGTCCAAACATAGGCTTCCAATATATAAATCTTTATGTCTCGACCATTTCGAGACTCCTCGTCATGTCCGTGATCACATCCTGGACTCCTAACTCCTTCGGTACATCAAAATATATAAACTCATAATGAAACTATCATCGTAACATTAAGCGTGCGGACCCTACGGGTTCGAGAACAATGTATACATGACCAAGACATGTCTCCAGTCAATAACCAATAGCGGAACCTGGATGCTCATATTGGCTCCTACATATTCTACGAAGATCTTTATCGGTCGGACCGCATAACAACATACTTTGTTCCCTTTGTCATCGGTATGTTACTTGCCCGAGATTCGATCGTCGCTATCTCAATACCTAGTTCAATCTCGTTACCGGCAAGTCTCTTTACTCGTTTCGTAATACATCATCTCAAAGCTAACTCATTAGTTGCAATGCTTGCAAGGCTTATGTGATGTGCATTACCGAGAGGGCCCAGAGATACCTCTCCGACAATCGGAGTGACAAATCCTAATCTCAAAATACGCCAACCCAACATGTACCTTTGGAGACACCTGTAGAGCTCCTTTATAATCACCCAGTTACGTTGTGACGTTTGGTAGCACACAAAGTATTCGTCCGGCAAACGGGAGTTGCATAATCTCATAGTCATAGGAACATGTATAAGTCATGAAGAAAGCAATAGCAACATACTAAACAATCGGGTGCTAAGCTAATGGAATGGGTCATGTCAATCACATCATTCTCCTAATAATGTGATCCCGTTAATCAAATGACAACACATGTCTATGGTTAGGAAACATAACCATCTTTGATTAACGAGCTAGTCAAGTAGAGGCATACTAGTGACGTTTAGTTTGTCTATGTATTCACACAAGTATTATGTTTCCGGATAATACAATTCTAGCATGAACAATAAACATTTATCATGATATAAGGAAATAAAATAATAACTTTATTATTGCCTCTAGGGCATATTTCCTTCAGTCTCCCACTTACACTAGAGTCAATAATCTAGATTACACAGTAATGATTCTAACACCCATGGAGCTTTGGTGTTGATCATGTTTTGCTTGTGGAAGAGGCTTAGTCAATGGGTCTGCTACATTCAGATCCGTATGTATCTTGCAAATCTCTATGTCTCCCACCTGGACTAGATCCCAGATGGAATTGAAGCGTCTCTTGATGTGCTTGGTTCTCTTGTGAAATCTAGATTCCTTTGCCAAGGCAATTGCACCAGTATTGTCACAAAAGATTTTCATTGGACCCAATGCACTAGGTATGACACCTAGATCGGATATGAACTCCTTCATCCGGACTCCTTCGTTTGCTGCTTCCGAAGCAGCTATGTACTCCGCTTCACATGTAGATCCCGCCACAACACTTTGTTTAGAACTGCACCAACTGACAACTCCACCATTTAATGTAAACATGTATCCGGTTTGCGATTTAGAATTGTCTGGATTAGTGTCAAAGCTTGCATCAACGTAACCATTTACGATGAGCTCTTTGTCACCTCCATATATGAGAAACATATCCTTAGTCCTTTTCAGGTATTTCAGGATGTTCTTGACCGCTGTCCAGTGATCCACTCCTGGATTAGTTTGGTACCTCCCTGCTAGACTTATAGCAAGACACACATCAGGTCTGGTACACAACATTGCATACATGATAGAGCCTATGGCTGAAGCATAGGGAACATCTTTCATTTTCTCTCTATCTTCTGCATTGGTCGGGCATTGAGTCTTACTCAATTTCACACCTTGTAACACAGGCAAGAATCCTTTCTTTGCTTGATCCATTTTGAACTTCTTCAAAACTTTGTCAAGGTATGTGCTTTGTGAAAGTCCAATTAAGCGTCTTGATCTATCTCTATAGATCTTAATGCCCAATATGTAAGCAGCTTCACCGAGGTCTTTCATTGAAAAACTCTTATTCAAGTAGCCCTTTATGCTATCCAGAAATTCTATATCATTTCCGATTAGTAATATGTCATCTACATATAATATCAGAAATGCTACAGAGCTCCCACTCACTTTCTTGTAAATACAGGCTTCTCCAAAAGTCTGTACAAAACCAAATGCTTTGATCACACTATCAAAGCATTTATTCCAACTCCGAGAGGCTTGCACCAGTCCATAAATGGATCGCTGGAGCTTGCACACTTTGTTTGCTCCCTTTGGATCGACAAAACCTTCCGGCTGCATCATATACAACTCTTCTTCCAGAAATCCATTCAGGAATGCAGTTTTGACATCCATCTGCCAAATTTCATAATCATAAAATGCGGCAATTGCTAACATGATTCGGACAGACTTAAGCATCGCTAAGGGTGAGAAGGTCTCATCGTAGTCAATCCCTTGAACTTGTCGAAAACCTTTTGCGACAAGTCGAGCTTTGTAGACAGTAACATTACCATCAGTGTCAGTCTTCTTCTTGAAGATCCATTTATTCTCAATTTCTTGCCAATCTTTGGGCAAGTCAACCAAAGTCCACACTTTGTTCTCATACATGGATCCCATCTCAGATTTCATGGCTTCAAGCCATTTTGCGGAATCTGGGCTCACCATCGCTTCTTCATAGTTCGTAGGTTCATCATGATCTAGTAGCATGACTTCCAGAACAGGATTACCGTACCACTCTGGTGCGGATCTTACTCTGGTTGATCTACGAGGTTCAGTAGTATCTTGTTCTGAAGTTTCATGATCATCATCATTAGCTTCCTCACTAATTGGTGTAGGTGTCACAGAAACCGGTTTCTATGATGTACTACTTTCCAATAAGGGAGCAGGTATAGTTACCTCATCAAGTTCTACTTTCCTCCCACTCACTTCTTTCGAGAGAAACTCCTTCTCTAGAAAGTTTCCGAATTTAGCAACAAAAGTCTTTCCTTTGGATCTGTGATAGAAGGTGTATCCAATAGTTTCCTTTGGATATCCTATGAAGACACATTTCTCCGATTTGGGTTCGAGCTTATCAGGTTGAAGCTTTTTCACATAAGCATCGCAGCCCCAAACTTTCAGAAACGACAACTTTGGTTTCTTGCCAAACCACAGTTCATAAGGCATCGTCTCAATGGATTTTGATGGTGCCCTATTTAACGTGAATGCGGTCGTCTCTAAAGCATAACCCCAAAACGATAGCGGTAAATCAGTAAGAGACATCATAGATCGCACCATATCTAGTAAAGTACAATTACGACATTCGGACACACCATTACGCTGTGGTGTTCTAGGTGGCGTGAGTTGCGAAACTATTCCGCATTGTTTCAAATGTACACCAAACTTGTAACTCAAATATTCTCCTCCACGATCAGATCGTAGGAATTTTATTTTCTTGTTATGATGAGTTTCAACTTCACTCTGAAATTCTTTGAACTTTTCAAATGTTTCTGACTTATGTTTCATTAAGTAGATATATCCATATCTGCTTAAGTCATTTGTGAAGGTGAGAAAATAACGATATCCGCCACGAGCCTCAACATTCAGCGGACCACATACATCTGTATGTATGATTTCCAACAAATCTGTTGCTCTCTCCATAGTACCGGAGAACGGTGTTTTTGTCATCTTACCATAAGGCACGGTTCGCAAGTACCAAGTGATTCATAATCAAGTGATTCCAAAAGTCCATCAGTATGGAGTTTCTTCATGCGCTTTACACCGATATGACCTAAACGGCAGTGCCACAAAAAAGTTGCATGTCGGAGTAATGGGCCACGGGTAGGCCAACCCGAGCCCCAGAACCTTTCAGGACATCGGGGCAGGCTGCGCCCCTCAAGGCCCCAGGACGAAGAGCCGCCTTCAAGAAGTCAATGGCAAGATGGCCGACTGACCGCTCGCGGCCGAGTCCCAGGGACGACTGCAAGGATAAGCCGACTCCTGACTGGCGACTTCAAGAGAAGCCGACTTTGGGGAGTCGGCCTGTGACTCCGACAAACCCCATGACCTCATCAAGAGGGACGGGGCAGGGAAGTGGCTACAGTGAAGCCCACTCCCGCCCCTTACCAAGGGCGGGCATGGACACAGCACGCCATACCCTATAAGATCTCTGTGCGGCGTGGCACTGTTGCCATACCGGCCCTGACATCAGCACCATAGGGTCAAATCCTGTACCCATGATGGCTTGTCTCTACGGCCCAGAGGCAGCGGGTCCCACCAGTCAGTGAGACCCCAAGAGACGGCAAGAGGACCACCAGTCGGACCCGTCGGGAGTCGGCCCCGGGGAGTCGGCCAAGCCCTCCCCCGGGGCCCACACACCATTAATCGAGATGTGATGGAGAGTGGCAATAGTGATCGCCCGCCAGGCGGTGGGGCTGTTGCCACGCCCCCATGATCAAGCCCGCGTCATCAGAAGCACTGCTACAGTAATCAGCAGCCGGCAAGACCCGCCCGTGGCGGGTGCGGCCTGTCGGCTCGGTACCAGGCCAGTCGGCGGGACCCGCCAGTCGGCGAGCCCTAGCGGTCGGCGAGGAAGACGGAGGCCAGAGGCGCTGATGGCTGGGCCCGCGTCCAGCCGTATTACCATTATACCCCTGGGGGGTAGGCCTATATAAACCCCCCAGGGCACCCATGCAAAGGGTTGGAACCCATTAGCTCTAGGCCAGATCATATAGAAGGGAGAGAGCTAGCCTTGCCCTCTCCTACCTCCAAGAAACAGCTCAAGGAGCAACCGTGTAGACACTTTGCCATAGTGATCATGCGGAGACCCCGCAGAGCAGCAGTAGGGGTATTATCTCCCCGGAGAGCCCTGAAGCTAGGTAAGATTCGCCGGCGTGCATGCCTTCGCCTCATCCCGTTTCCAGGCACCGGCGATGTTCTACTCGCCACCACCATGATAAGCCATCCTTTGGCATATGTCTCACCAAACCCCTGACATTTGGCGCCCACCGTGGGGCCTGGTGCACCACCGTCCGGAGACCTGTTATGGACGGGAACCCTTTTTCTCCCTGGCGAGTGTAGCCAGCCAGGCACGCCAGACGGAGTTTGCGCCGACGTGCTAAGCGGCATTGAGATCGCCTGCGCAGCCAGCTACCTGGCCGAACTTGTCGGCGAGGTTCGCCTCTCCGACGAACCTGCATCCAACGCAGGCACGGGCGGCCCCAAGAGCCTCTTCGCGGGCCTCCTCGATCAGCTCCACGTTTCCGGCGAGCCTGCCGTAGACTTAGAGTCCGTAGGCTCCACCGACCCGATGCTGGTCGACTCCGACATCGCGTCGCTCGACGCGTTCCCCACCAATGTGGTGGTCTATGACAAACCTCTCCCTCGCGCGGAGAGCAATGGAAGCACCGTCACTGAGGTGCTCGTCATCAATCATGACGAGCTCCCCGGCGGAGGAGCGCGCGACTCACTCGGCGTGGCGCTACAAGACCTAACTGCGCCCATTCCGGAAGACGCTGACGCGGAGACGTTGGAGGCGTGCCGCCTTCAGCTCGTTGAAGGCGCGAAGAAGCTAGCCAGCATGAGGCGCTTGTCAGAAGCCTACCAGCGGGAGATGGATCGCGCCGTCGGTGGTTCGCCGGCCCCGGCAGGACCCAACCGCCTTGGCGCGGTCCAGCAGCGCGGCGTAGCCATCGCCAACCTGTTTGGGGCAAGCCGCCCTGTGTACGCTACACCAGCGGAGAACATCTGAGCCGCCCAGGCAGCGGCGGATGAGCTGGACAATTTCGAGGGCGAAGAACGCCGCCTCATGATGGAGCGAGTCCAGCGGCTCCTCGACGCGGCCACCACACAGAATGAGGCCGTCTGCCGCACGGAGGCGCCACAGCGGCCAAACGACGACCTCCACCGAGATCAAGGCGCGACGTCTCGGACGCCAACTGGCGGCGCCCGAGGAAGAAGAGACAAGGAGCCGGTTGTCAGCCACAGTCGGACTCGCATTACCATAGAGCGCGACTGAGATGGCCGCCCGAGAGCAGTAGAACGATGGGACGACTGTCCGCCTGCCCCTCCCCGCAAGGAGAGGCGAGTCTCCCCGCCGCCTGTTGACCATCAGACTCTCGGCGACCGCCTTGGCCGCCGAGAGGGAGTTGGAGAAAATGATGCCCGCCACCGGATCGACCGACTTCATCGATCCTTGGCACTGGAAGAAGAAGATGAGCTGGGTCCGCCTTGTTTCGGGCCCCGCATTCGGGACGAGCCCTTTCCCAGAGGGTTCACGCTCCCAAGAGACACGCCCAAGTATACCGGCTCCGTGAAGCCGGAAGACTAGCTAGTCGACTACTCCACGGCTGTCAGCATAGCAAACGGCAAAAAGCGTGTCGCCGTAAAGTACGTTCCGCTCATGCTCCAGGGCACGGCCCGGACATGGCTGAACAGCCTGAAGCCCCGCAGCATTAACAGCTGGGTCGACTTCACCGAAGCATTCGTCCGCAACTTCACCAGCACGTACAAGCGTCCTCCCAAGCCTCGTCAGCTCTCCTTGTGCGTGCAAGGCCCCGACGAGTCGACTCGCGATTACCTCACGCGTTGGGCCGAGCTTCGGAACTCCTGTGAGGGCGTGCACGAGGTGCAGGCCATCGAGTACTTCACAGCCGGGTGCAGAGAAGGCACCCTCCTCAAGCACAAGCTCCTCTGCGACGAGCCAGAAACCCTCGACGAGCTGCTGATCATAGCAGACAAGTACGCCACGGCCGACTCCTCCATGAAGGCAGAGCTTCAAATCAGCACAACTGGCAAAGTGGCCCCTCAAGCTCCAAGAACTCCGGCGGCAGACGCCAACCGGCGACAACAGCAGGGCGACCACAAGCGCAAGGCCCCGCAGCCGGCTTCCAGCAGCCGGCAGGTCGCGACCGTTGAAGCCCAGCAGCCAGATGAGCAGCCTCCGCCCAAGCGACAGAAAGGCGGCAAGCCAAACTGGTTGCCGGCCTTCTCCTATGAGCAGACCCTGGATGGACCTTGCAAGTTCCATAGCGGCGCGAAGCCGTCGAATCACACCACCCGGAAGTGCCACTGGCTCACCAGGATCGCTAAGGGAGACGGCCTCCTGCCTCCCCCGCCTGTTGGGCAGCCGCCTCCGCCTCCGCCCCAACAGCCGGCTGTCAGGCCAGTTGGCGCAGTACAAGACGAATAGCCTGAAGAGCACGGAGCCTACATGGTGTTTACCAGTATGGCTGATGATCGACGCAGCAGGCGGCTGCAGCGACAAGAGGTGAATGCAGTAGCATCGGAGACGCCAGAGTTCATGCACTGGTCCGAGAATCCCATCAGCTGGAGCAGGGCTGACCACCCAGAAGTGATGCCGAGTTCGGGCTCCTATGCCTTGGTCCTGGATGCCACCTTTGCTACGGACAGATGAGCCGCACGTTTCTCGCGAGTTCTGATAGACGGAGGCAGCAGCATCAATATCCTGTACAAGGACACCATGGAGAAGTTAGGAATCAAGCAAAGACAGCTTCAGAACAGCCGAACTGTGTTCCACGACATTGTTCCTCGGCTTTCCTGCTCACCAATCGGCAAGATCCTGATGGACGTCCTCTTTGGAGACAAAGATCACTTCCGCCGAGAGTCTGTTTGGTTTGAGGTGGTGGACCTCGAGAGCCCATACCATGCGCTACTCGGCCGACCCGCCTTGGCCAAGTTCATGGCGGTCCCCACTACGCCTACCTCAAGATGAAGATGCCCAGTTCCAGAGGAATTCTGACTGTGGCTGGCGACTACCGGAAGTCGTCTGCTTGCGCGGCTGAGAGCAGTCGGCTGGCCGAGTCCCTGGTAATCGCGGCCGAGAAGCGGCTCCTTGAGCGAGTTGTGGCGATGGCCGGCAAGCAGCCTGAGGTATCGCCCAACCCAAAAGAGTCGGAGGCTGAGGGTTCGTTCAAACCGGCCAAAGAGACAAAGAAGATACCCTTGGATCCGGAGCACCCAGAGAGGTACGCCGTCGTAGGTGCAAACCTCGACAGCAAATAGGAAGGCGAGCTCGTCGATTTCCTCCGTGAGAATCGGGACATCTTCGCATGGTCCCCCAAAGACATGCCAGGTGTACCGACGGAATTCGCCGAGCACAAGTTACATGTCCGATCTGATGCAAAGCCGGTCAGGCAGCCCCTGCGCCGCCTATCAGAAGAGAAGAGAAGAGTTGTCGGAGAAGAGATAGCCCGACTCCTAGCAGCCGGCTTCATTATGGAAGTGTTCTTTCCAGAATGGCTAGCAAATCCGGTCCTGGTACTGAAGAAGAACAAGCAGTGGCGAATGTGTATTGACTACACGAGCCTCAACAAAGCCTGCCCCAAGGACCCATTTGCTCTGCCAAGAATCGATCAGGTGATAGACTCCACAGCCGGATGCGAGCTGTTGAGTTTTTTGGATGCATACTCAGGATATCACCAGATCAAGCTGAACCCGGCTGACAGACTGAAGACCGCCTTCATCACACCGTTTGGAGCCTTCTGCTACCTCACCATGACGTTCGGCTTAAGGAATGCTGGCGCCACCTTTCAGCGTTGCATACAGAAGTGCCTCCTCAAGCAGCTCGGCAGAAATGCCCACGTCTATGTAGACGACGTGGTGGTGAAGACGGAAAAGCGCGGAACACTGCTGGAAGACCTCAAGGAGACCTTTGAGAACCTACGCCAATTCCAGATCAAGCTCAATCCCAAGAAGTGTGTCTTCGGAGTACTAGCCGGCCAGCTCCTTGGCTTCCTGGTCTCTGAACGCGGCATAGAATGCAACCCAGTAAAGATCAAGGCCATTGAGAGAATGGAGGTACCCAGCCGACTGCTGGATGTGCAAAGGTTCACCGGCTGCTTGGCGTCCATCAGCCGATTCATCAGTCGGCTGGGCGAGAAAGCTCTCCCCTTATACCAACTCATGAAGAAGACCACTTTTTTCGAGTGGAACCATAAGGCAGACGAAGCTTTTCTCCAGTTGAAGAAGATGCTGACTACTCCACCCGTCCTGGCGGCTCCGACCCCAAGGAACCTATGCTCCTGTACATCGCCGCCACCAGCCGGGTGGTCAGCACGGTCATTGTAGTAGAACGCAAGGAGGAAGGCAAGGCACTACCTATCCAGAGACCGGTATATTACCTGAGCGAAGTACTGTCGACCTCCAAGCAGAACTACCCCCACTACCAGAAGATGTGCTATGGTGTACACTTTACTGCCAAGAAATTGAAGCCTTACTTTCAAGAGCATCCAATCACGGTGGTCTGCACGGCCCCGCTTGCCGAGATCATTGGTAGCCGAGATGCTTCTGGCCGAGTGGCCAAGTGGGCCATAGAGCTGGCTCCCTACACCATCCACTACCAGCCCCGCACCGCTATCAAGTCACAAGCATTGGCCGACTTTCTCGTCGACTGGGCCGAGACCCAGTACCTACCTCCAGCGCCTGATTCCACCCATTGGCGGATGCATTTCGACGGCTCCAAGATGCGCACCGGCTTGGGAGCCGGCGTCGTCCTCACCTCTCCCAAAGGCGACAAGCTCAAATACGCGCTGCAAATCCACTTTGCCGCCTCCAACAACGTCGCCGAGTACGAGGCGCTCATTCACGGGCTCCGGCTTGCCAAAGAACTTGGCATCCGCCGGATCTTGTGTTATGGCGACTCGGACTTAGTGGTCCAGCAGTCATCTGGCGACTGGGACGCGAAAGATGCAAACATGGCGAGTTACCGTTTCCTCGTGCAGCAACTCAGCGGGTATTTCGAAGGGTGCGAGTTCCTCCATGTGCCAAGAAATGACAACGACCAAGCAGACGCCTTGGCACGAATCGGCTCTACCCGCCAATCAATACCACCCGGCGTCGCCCTTCAACGCCTCCTCAAGACATCTGTCAAGCCTTCACCAGAATCAGACTCCATTTTTGTGCCGACTCCCCCCGAAGACGTCGGAACCGACTCCAGAGCCCCGGCAGTCGGTACGGGGATTTTGGCAGATGGCTCCAAAGCCGCCACAGTCGAACCCGGCCCGGGGACTGCGGCAGCGGACTCGAAGACTCCAGAACTCGACCCAAGGGCCGCGCCAGTCGGCCTGGGGACTTCATTAACCCAGCAAGCGGTTGTTGACTCCAACCCGCCGCCTCCCAGCCCAACCGCCCTCGTCCAAGTCGCAGTTCTGGCAGTCGAAGAAGTAGCAGCACCCTCATGGGCCCAGCCCATCCTCAAATTCCTGGTGAGCAAAGAGCTGCCAACTAATGAGACCTCAGCTCGGCAAGTACAACGCCGGGCGGCAGCCTACACCATAGTCAACAGAGAGCTGGTCAGGCGCAGTGTCACTGGTGTCTACCAGCGCTGCGTAGAGCCAGAGCAAGGCCAAGCAATTCTCAAAGACATCCATCAAGGCGAGTGCGGCCACCATGCGGCTTCAAGAGCGCTCGTCGCAAAAGCCTTTCGACACGGTTTCTTCTGGCCGACTGCCCTAGAAGAGGCCAAGCAGTTAGTCCAAAAATGCAAAGGGTGCCAGAAGTTCAGCTCCAAGCCGCACCAGCCTGCTTCTGCACTCAAGACCATCCCCATTGCCTGGCCTTTCGCAGTTTGGGGTCTAGACATGGTGGGACCATTCAAGACAGCACGAGGTGGCTTAACTCACTTACTTGTCGGAGTGGACAAGTTCACCAAGTGGATAGAAGCGAAGCCAATCAAGAAGCTGAACGGCCCGACTGCCGTGACTTTCATCGCCGATATCACAATTCGGTACGGCATACCACACAGCATCATCACCGACAACGGCACAAATTTCGCCAAAGGCGCCTTGGCCCGTTTTTGCGCAACACAGGGCATCCGACTGGACCTAGCATCCGTCGCCCATCCACAGTCAAACGGCCAGGTGGAGCGAGCAAATGGCCTCATCCTGTCCGACATCAAACCCCGGCTGATCGAGCCTCTAGAGCGCTCGGCTGGCTGCTGGCTCGACGAGCTACCAGCCGTCCTCTGGAGTCTGCGCACGACTCCAAACAAGTCAACCGGCTTCACGCCTTTCTTCCTCGTCTACGGTGCCGAAGCCGTCATCCCAACGGACATAGAGTTCGACTCCCCACGAGTCACCATGTACACCGAGGAGGAAGCAGAAGAAGCACGACAAGACGGCGTCGATCTGCTGGAAGAGGGCCGGCTGTTGGCACTCAGCCGGTCCAACATCTACCAGCAGAGCCTGCGCCGATACCACAACAGGAAGGTCAGGCCAAGATCTTTCCAAGAAGGCGACCTTGTGCTCCGGCTGATCCAGCGAACAGCCGGCCAACACAAGCTGTCGGCGCCTTAGGAAGGCCCTTTCATCATCAGCAAAGTACTGGGCAACGACTCCTACTACCTGATTGACGCTCAGAAGCCCCGAGCACGCAAGAGGGACGACTCCGGCAAGGAGACAGAGCGGCCATGGAATGCAAATCTCATCCAAAGATTTTACAGTTAATGCAATATGTACCACGCTACCTTTTGTATTAAAGTACCAAGACTTCGGCCCCCCCCGAGACGAGCTCGGGGACTGCCCTCTTTTGTTTGTATGATAAAAATTATGCCTGCAAGTATGTTACTCCTTTTTATGCCGTTTGGCACCGGGCTCGACAAGTCGGCCTGGGGACTTGCCGCCTTGCACTATGAAATGCTTCCTGCAGTCGGACAAGTAGTGTGTAAACGCCTAAACCGTCTCCTGTCAGAAGCCGCAGCTCGCAGAGCGACTGTACGGTGGGCAGAAGTAAGGTAGAATGGGCATTCGCATGAAAAATGGCTAAGGACTCAAAGCATAAAACATAGCTCAAGACGGCTTCCAGCCTTTTTGCAAACCGACTCTCGAGTAGTCGGATTGCCGCCTCCTATTCAACTTGCTCAAAAACTCTTAAAAACGGCTAAGTACTTGCCTTCCCAAAGTAGCCAAGCATTTGATCCAGCGGCAGTCCGCAGAGCGGCTGTCCGATTGGCAAGGCAGGCAACTAAGAGAAAGCAGCAAAGGAAAAAAGCCAAAAGAGCAATGAGCAAGAAAAGATAGAACTCGGATAAATATATTTACATAGCATAGGCCCTTGGCCGAATCTTCGAGCAGAAGTTCAAAATACACCCCGCGGGTGGAATTGTGCGAATTAACAAGTTCTTCAAAGACTACTGAAGCAGATAAAATAAAGGTAAAGCGGCAGCTTAGGAAGCAGCTGACGGATTCGGAGGGTCGGACGAGGCGGCAGCGTCAGGCGTCGGGGCGGCCGGCTGGCTAGTCTCGGCTTGATCGCCTCCGGCGGCAGTCGGGTCGGTCGCACGCAGCTCGTTGCTGGAGGCGCGGTCGAGCTGAGGCTGGCCGTCTGCTCCGTCTTCCGGTGCCTCCGTCTCGCCTCCGTCCTCCGCCTCGCCTTCCTCCTCGACGCTGGAGCCAATCACCTCCGTCGAGTCCTCGCCGTAGTCTGGGTTCATCCCAAACCACTCCGGCGGTACCTCCTCGCCGTCTTCAGACCGCTCGGGGACGAAGATGCTGGTGTCGGTGTACTCGGCGATCGCCGCAGCACGCTTGACGAGGGCGTCTTCCCCAGCTGCCAGCTCCGGCTGGGCCTCCGACAGAAGCGTGGCCAGCCGGTCTAGATCCAGCCCCGGGTACCACGCCTTGACGAACTCCAAGGCCCGGCGCGCTCCAGCTCGGACCGAAGAGCCCTTCCAGGCCTCAAGACGACCAACCGCGACCTCTAGCCAGTCGGCCGTCAGGCTGGGGGTGCGCGGAGCCTGCATGTCCGGCCACAGGGCGGCAATCGCCTGGGCACCGACACGCTGAAGCCGGCGCAGCATCCGGTGAGTCGGCCGAAGGCGAGCCTCGATGCTCAGGATGTGCTCGTCAAGGGTTCGGGGGGCGTCGGCGGCGATCTCTGCGCCCTCCGCCCTCCGACCTTCACGATCAGCCTCGATGGCTTGGATGGCGGCCTGCGAGTGCCCAGGAAAGAAGTCTGCCAAGATGGAAGAAATGAAGAAGCAAGTCAAAAACCAGGAGTCGGCATGACTTATAATCGGCAGCTCGAAGAAAGAAAGTAAAGAAACTCACCATCAACGATGTCTTCAATCTCATGGAAGCCGGAGGCCAGCATCGCCTCCTTGTCAGACCAGGAGGAGCGCTCGCTCGCGAACTCGGCCAGGAGGGCGGTCTCCGTCTCTTCCGCCTCCCTCTGCGTCTTCACAAGCAGCTCCTTCTGCTCTGCCAATTGAGTGGCCAGCAGATCGCGCTCCGTGGCGAGCTTGCTGCACTCCTCCCCTTTGGCGCGCAATGCGGAGTTGGCTTCGCTCAGCTGCTGTTGAAGAGCAGCATTGGCTCCTGAAAAGAAGAAAGAAAGAAGGCGTTAAGTCATCAATAAAGAAGATCGCCGGGGAGATCCGGCCCGACTGCTCAGCAGTCGGCCCGAATCTCGGGGACTACAGCCTGCGGGTGCGCTAGTGCGCCCCCGCAAAGAAGGAAAAAGACTTACTCCGGCTCTCCGACAAATAGGCGGTCCGCTTGCCCAGCTCTTCAACGTTACGGTTGAAGGCAGTGACGCGGAGGTTGTGGTAATCCCGCCTCAAGCATTTGAGACAAAAAATTAATACCCGGAGTTCATCAATTGGAGTTCCGGGCCGCCTACTCAGCAGCCAGCCCGAAACTCGGGGACTACAGCCAGTGGTTGCGCTGGCGCGCCCCCACAGAGAGGAACAAGGAAACAAGGACCAAAGGAAAAAAACATACCCGGACGGCTGCCCACTACGCCAGGTACGCCTTGGTGCAATTCTGGAGAGCGTCGCCCTCGGCACGAAGCTTCGCCTGGACGTCCAGAAGCGCCTGGTTCAGCGGCCTTGTGCCGCCTCCTCGCACCCACCCAATGGGCGCGGCGCTCGTCGCTTCGGCGTCTGGGATCGCCGAGCTAGCGGTGCCAGCCTCCAGGGGGCGGGGTGCCGAAGTTGCCTTCTCCAAACGGCGGCGCGTTGGCGAGCCGACTTGGAGGAGTAACCTCGCCACGGCCTCGTCTTCGGTCGGCGGCACCGGAGGGTCCGCTGGCTGCTTGCCTTGTGCACTCTCAGACGGTGGCGGAGGCGGCGGCGGAACGATCACCCCCTTCATTGAGGGGTCGCCGCCTTCCCTCTGCACGACGGGGTTCTCGCCGCCGGCTTCCCCAGTCTGCCATGTGAACTTCGGAGGCGGCGGCGCGAAGTTCAGCGGGGTGACGAACACCGCCGATTGGCAGCGTGCAGCCTCCTCAGCCTGCCACTTCGTCGCGGCGGCGGCTTCGGCCTCCGCCAGTTTTTTCTTGGCGGAGGCCTCTGCCTTCTCCAGGCGAACGGCCTCTTCTTCGTTACGCTTGTCCTGCGCATTCCGCTCTGTCGCCTCCCAGAGGTCAGCAGCGGGGTCAATCCGCCGAGTGGTGGCGGACGTCTCCGCTGACCCCATGACAGAGGCGGCGGTGACCCTCTCAAGAGTGAGGGGAGCCCTGAAGAAAGGGAAGCAAGCAAAAGACTCAGGCAAAGCCACAAAGAAAGAATAAAGCATTTAGACAGAATACAAACGCGGAGACCAACGACGGCTTCTTCACTTCCTTACGGAAGCGGATGGCCTTCGCAGCCGCCTCGTCCCGCCGGGTCGCCGCAGCCGAACCCATGGGCTTCTTCGGCCGACTGCCGAACAAGGTCGGCACGGCCTTGCGCTTCTTCCGGTCGCTTGGAGCACCCGGCGCGGCAGAAGAGCCCGCGCCAGGCTGGCTGGCTCCTGTCCGATGGCGGGGGGGCGACTTCTCCCTCGGCGTAATCATCAGGCCAGTCAGCAAAAGTGGCCGAACGCCTGAAGTCGCCTGCTGCTCCCTATCCTCCCTCGGTGTCGTCCTCCAGAGCCGCCGCCCCCAGATCCGGGTCGTCGACGTCGCTCTCCGCCCGGTCGGCGAGGAACTCGCGGGCCGGTCCTGAGGTGCCGGCTGGCGGGTGGAGGAGGGGATTCTGACCAAAGCTGACTGGTGAAAACAAACTCGGCAAGAAAGAAGACAATCCAAAGAAAGAAGGGAAAGGTAACTCACCACGGGCGGGGGGTTGGAGCGGGAGTACGGCTCCTTGCCGAACCGCCAATCCTCCAGGAGCTTGCTGTCCGAGAGGTAGTTCACCATGAAGGCCACCTCCTCGTGAGGCATGTCCTTGGTGCACATCCGACTCGGGTCGCGGTGCCCGCTCATTTGGCATATCATATGGGGGCGGCCTTGGAGCGGGAGGACTCGGCGCGCCACGAAGGCGGCTAGCAGGTCTGGACCAGTCAAGCCCTCCGGCTGTGTCAGCACTCGGAGTCGCGCGATGGCGCCGTCTCCCGCAGGTGTCAGCGACTTGGCCCGGTACGACCAGTTGGGCAATCTCCCAGCCGGCAGGTTGACCCAGTCGCCCCTCGTAGAGACGCTCCTGACGTAGAAGTACGATATCTGCCACATTTTCACTGACTTTATCAACGGGATAAAGGGGAAGGGGTTGTCAGCCCCGGACCTTCACACCGCGATAAAGGCGCTGCATTGAGCCGGCACGCCTGCAGCCTGGGTGCCGAGCTTGGAGAAGAAGAACTCCCCCCAGAGCTCGAGGGTGGGGAGGACTCCGAGGAAGCCTTCGCACAAGGCCACGAAGGCGGACAACAGCACCACCGTGTTGGGGGTGAGGTGGTGCGGCTGGAGGCCATAGAACTCCAGGAAGGATCGGAAGAAATTGCTCACTGGCAGCCCGAACCCGCGCAAGCAGTGCGAGCAGAAGATGACCCGCTCGCCCTTCCTCGGCGCGGGGGAAATCTCCCCCTTCGGCGCAAGACGCACCCGCACGTGATCCACGCGGGGAGCCGACGAGTCCTGTGGAGGAACTCGATGTGGTCGTCGTGAACTTCGGAGCCGTCCCAGGTGCCGGAGCGCACCGGGGGAGGCGCGGCGGCAGAGGAAGAACTCATCGCAAGCTGATCGCCGCGGCGTTCGTCGGAGCTTGGGCGCGCGGCGGAGCGAAGAAGAAGGAGAAGGAGAGCGAGGAGTAGTGAGAAGGAGGAGAGCGAGGAGTAGTGGGAAGGAGGGGTGCGCGTGCCCCCCTCTTTCCCCTACTTATAGCCTCGTGGGCTGTGAAGCCGAGGGGGCGGTCATGGGATTTACTGTGCCCACGGCCCCACGACCCCACCGTTCCATGACAAAGTTACTGCGCAGTAACTCCACGAGAATCCCAACCGTCCGCCGGGGCCGCGGCGGATCCGCTCGGGCGCCGAGGCGCAGTAGTGGCGGGCCGCGCCTATGGGCCTGTCCCGTCGCACGCGTAGGTTGGCAGAATGGCCCAGCCACGTGTCATCGCATGACAGGCCTAGAATGGGCGGCGGCCTGGAGGCTTAGCTAGCACGCTACTTGGATCCCGCCGCGACGTTCGAAATATTGTGCGAGTCAGAATTGAGAGAATCCGAGTTGAGCGAGTCCGACTCCTTCTAGTCAGACCGGCAGAAGTCCATCCAAGACCACGTGTTGAGCACCCGGAAGGAGAAACTGCTGAGGCTTTTGGGCCAATCGTCCGCAGCGCCTCATCAGCTTCGGGGACTACTGTCGGAGTAATGGGCCACGGGTAGGCCAACCCGAGCCCCAGAACCTTTCAAGACGTCGGGGCAGGCTGCGCCCCTCAAGGCCCCAGGATGAAGAGCCGCCTTCAAGAAGTCAATGGCAAGACGGCCGACTGACCGCTCGCGGCCGAGTCCCAGGGACGACTGCAGGGATAAGCCGACTCCTGGCTGGCGACTTCAAGAGAAGCCGGCTTTGGGGAGTCGGCCTGCGACTCCAACAAACCCCATGACCTCGTCAAGAGGGACGGGGCAGGGAAGTGGCTACAGTGAAGCCCACTCCCGCCCCTTACCAAGGGCGGGCATGGCCACAGCACGCCGTACCCCGAAAGATCTCCGTGCGGCGTGGCACTGTTGCCATACCGGCCCTGACATCAGCACCACAGGATCGAATCCTGTACCCACGACGGCTTGTCTGTACGGCCCAAAGGCAGCGGGTCCCACAGTCAGTGAGACCCCAGGAGACGGCAAGAGGACCACCAGTCGGACCCGTCAGGAGTCGGCCGAGCCCTCCCCCGGGGCCTACGCACCATTAATCGAGATGTGATGGAGAGTGGCAATAGTGATCGCTCGCCAGGCGGCGGGGTTGTTGCCACGCCCCCATGATCGAGCCCGCGTCATCAGAAGCACGGCTACAGTAATCAGCAGCCGGCAAGACCCGCCCGCGGTGGACGCGGCATGTCGGCTCCGTACCAGGCCAGTCGGCGGGACCCGCCAGTCGACGGGCCCCAGCGGTCAGTGGGGAAGACGGAGGCCAGAGGCGCTGACAGCTGGGCCCGCGTCCAGCCATATTACCATTATACCCCTGGGGGGTAGGCCTATATAAACCCCCAGGGCACCCATGCAAAGGGTTGGAACCCATTAGCTCTAGGCCAGATCATATAGAAGGGAGAGAGCTAGCCTTGCCCTCTCCTACCTCCAAGAAATAGCTCAAGGAGCAACCGTGTAGACACTTTGCCATAGTGATCATGCGGAGACCCCGTAGAGCAGCAGTAGGGGTATTATCTCCCCGGAGAGCCCTGAAGCTGGGTAATATTCGCCGGTGTGCATGCCTTCGCCTCATCCCGTTTCCAGGCACCGGCGACGTTCTAGTCGCCCCCACCATGATAAGCCATCCTTTGGCATATGTCGCACCAAACCTCCGACAATGCACTATCATTATCAACTCTGCATCTTTTGGCTTCAACATTATGAATGTGTGTGTCACTACTATCGAGATTTAATAAGAATAGACTATTCTTCATGGGTGCATGACCATAAAAGATTTTACTCATATAAATAGAACAACCATTATTCTCTGATTTAAATGAATAACCGTCTCGCATCAAACAAGATCCAGATATAATGTTCATGCTCAACGCTGGCACCAAATGACAATTATTTAGGTCTAATACTAATCCTGAAGGTAGATGTAGAGGTAGCGTGCCGACCGCGATCACATCGACTTTGGAACCATTTCCCACGCGCATCGTCACCTCGTCCTTAGCCAATCTTCGCTTAATCCGTAGTCCCTGTTTCGAGTTGCAAATGTTAGCAACAGAACCAGTATCAAATACCCAGGTGCTACTGCGAGCATTAGTAAGGTACACATCAATAACATGTATATCGTATATACCTTTGTTCACCTTGCCATCCTTCTTATCCGCCAAATACTTGGGGCAGTTCCACTTCCAGTGACCAGTCTGCTTGCAGTAGAAGCACTCAGTTTCAGGCTTAGGTCCAGATTTGGGTTTCTTCTCTTGAGCAGCAACTTGCTTGCTATTCTTTTTGAAGTTCCCCTTCTTCTTCCCTTTGCCCTTTTTCTTGAAACTAGTGGTCTTGTTGACCATCAACACTTGATGCTCCTTCTTGATTTCTACCTCCGTAGCTTTCAGCATTGCAAAGAGCTCGGGAATAGTCTTATTCATCCCTTGCATATTATAGTTCATTACGAAGCTCTTGTAGCTAGGTGGCAGTGATTGGAGAATTCTGTCACTGACGCAATCATCTGGAAGATTAACTCCCAATTGAATCAAGTGATTATTATACCCAGACATTTTGAGTATATGCTCACTGACAGAACTGTTCTCCTCCATCTTGCAGCTATAGAACTTATTGGAGACTTCATATCTCTCAATCTGGGCATTTGCTTGAAATATTAACTTCAACTCCTGGAACATCTCATATGCTCCATGAGGTTCAAAACGTCGTTGAAGTCCCGATTCTAAGCCGTAAAGCATGGCACACTGAACTATCAAGTAGTCATCAGCTTTGCTCTGCCAGACGTTCATAACATCTGGTGTTGCGCCAGCAGCAGGCCTGGCACCCAGCGGTGCTTCCAGGACGTAATTCTTCTGTGCAGCAATGAGGATAATCCTCAAGTTACGGACCCAGTCCGTGTAATTGCTACCATCATCTTTCAACTTTGCTTTCTCAAGGAACGAATTAAAATTCAGTGGAACAACAACACGGGCCATCTATCTACAATCAAACATAAACACGCAAGATACTATCAGGTACTAAGTTCATGATAAACTTAAGTTCAATTAATCATATTACTAAAGAACTCCCACTTAGATAGACATCCCTCTAATCCTCTAAGTGATCACGTGATCCAAATCAACTAAACCATGTCCGATCATCACATGAGATGGAGTAGTTTCATTGGTGAACATCACTGTGTTGATCATATCTACTATATGATTCATGCTCGACCTTTCGGTCTCCGTGTTCCGAGGCCATATCTGTATATGCTTGGCTCGTCAAGTATAACCTGAGTATTCCGCATGTGCAACTGTTTTGCACCCGTTGTATTTGAACGTAGAGCCTATCACACCCGATCATCACGTGGTATCTCAGCACGAAGAACTTTCACAACGGTGCATACTCAGGGAGAACACTTCTTGATAATTAGTGAGAGATCATCTTAAAATGCTACCGTCAATCAAAGCAAGATAAGATGTATAAAAGATAAACATCACATGCAATCAATATAAGTGATATGATATGGCCATCATCATCTTGTGCTTGTGATCTCCATCTTTGAAGCACCGTCATGATCACCATCGTCACTGGCGCGACACCTTGATCATCATCGTAGCATCGTTTTCGTCTCACCAATCTTATGCTTCCATGACTATCGCTACCCCTTAGTGATAAAGTAAAGCATTACAGCGCAATTGCATTCCATACAATAAAGCGACAACCATATGGCTCCTACCAGTTGCCGATAACTCAGTTACAAAACATGATCATCTCATACAATAAAATTTAGCATCATGTCTTGACCATATCACATCACAACATACCCTGCAAAAACAAGTTAGACGTCCTCTACTTTGTTGTTGCAAGTTTTACGTGGCTGCTACGGGCTTAGCAAGAACCGTTCTTACCTACGCATCAAAACCACAACGATAGTTTGTCAAGTTGGTGTTGTTTTAACCTTCGCAAGGACCGGGCGTAGCCACACTTGGTTTAACTAAAGTTGGAGAAACTGACACCCGCTAGCCACCTTTGTGCAAGGCACGTCGGGAGAACCGAACTTGCGTAAACGTACGCGTAATGTCGGTCCGGGCCGCTTCGTCCAACAATACCGCCGAACCAAAGTATGACATGCTGGTAAGCAGTATGACTTATATCGCCCACAACTCACTTGTGTTCTACTCGTGCATATAACATCAACGCATAAAACCTAGACTCGGATGCCACTGCTGGGGAACATAGTAATTTCAAAAATTTCCTAGGCACACGCAAGATCATGGTGATGCATAGCAATGAGAGGGGAGAGTGTGATCTATGTACCCTCGTAGACCGACAGCGAAAGCATTATGACAACACGGTTGATGTAGTCGTACGTCTTCACGGCCCAACCGATCAAGCACCGAAACTACGGCACCTCTGAGTTCTAGCACACGTTCAGCTCGATGACGATCCCCGGACTCCGATCCAGCAAAGTGTCGGGGAAGAGTTCCGTCAGCACGACGGCGTGGTGACGATCTTGATGTTCAACTGTCGCAGGGCTTCGCCTAAGCACCACTACAATATTATCGAGGACTATGGTGGAAGGGGGCACCGCACACGGCTAAGAGAACGATCTTAGAGATCAACTTGTGTTTCTAGGGGTGCTCCCTGCCCCTGTATATAAAGGAGCCAAGGGGGGTGCGGCCGGCCCTAGGAGGAGGCGTGCAGGAGGAGTCCTATTCCTACCGGGAGTAGGACTCCCCTCCCTTTCCCTAGTTGGATTAGGACTTGGGGGAAGGAGGAGAGGGAAGAAAGGGAAGGGGGCGCCGCCCCCCCTCCTTGTCCAATTCGGACTTGGGGGGAGCGGCGTGCGGCAGCCCCTAGGCCTCCTCTCCTCTTCCTCCACTAGGCCCATTAAGGCCCATTAGGTTACCAGGGGGTTCCGGTAACCTCCCGGTATTCCGGTAAAATGCCGATTTCACCCGGAACACTTCCGATGTCCAAACATAGGCTTCCAATATATCAATCTTTATGTCTCGACCATTTCGAGACTCGTCGTCATGTCCGTGATCACATTCGGGACTCCGAACTCCTTCGGTACATCAAAATATATAAACTCATAATGAAACTGTCATCGTAACGTTAAGCGTGCGGACCCTACGGGTTCGAGAACAATGTAGACATGACCGAGACATGTCTCCAGTCAATAACCAATAGCGGAACCTAGATGCTCATATTGGCTCCTACATATTCTATGAAGATCTTTATCGGTCAGACCGCACAACAACATACTTTGTTCCCTTTGTCATCGGTATGTTACTTGCCCGAGATTCGATCGTCGGTATCTCAATACCTAGTTCAATCTCGTTACCGGCAAGTCTCTTTACTCGTTTCGTAATACATCATCTCACAACTAACTCATTAGTTGCAATGCTTGCAAGGCTTATGTGATGTGCATTACCGAGAGGGCCAGAGATACCTCTCCGACAATCGGAGTGACAAATCCTAATCTCGAAATACGCCAACCCAACATGTACCTTTGGAGACACCTGTAGAGCTCCTTTATAATCACCCAGTTACGTTGTGACGTTTGGTAGCACACAAAGTGTTCCTCCGGCAAACGGGAGTTGCATAATCTCATAGTCATAGGAACATGTATAAGTCATGAAGAAAGCAATAGCAACATACTAAACGATCGGGTGCTAAGCTAATGGAATGGGTCATGTCAATCACATCATTCTCCTAATAATGTGATCCCGTTAATCAAATGACAACACATGTCTATGGTTAGGAAACATAACCATCTTTGATTAACGAGCTAGTCAAGTAGAGGCATACTAGTGACGTTTAGTTTGTCTATGTATTCACACAAGTATTATGTTTCCGGATAATACAATTCTAGCATGAACAATAAACATTTATCATGATATAAGGAAATAAAATAATAACTTTATTATTGCCTCTAGGGCATATTTCCTTCACTAGCACCCTGCCCGGAGCCCTCAAAGGAAGATAAAGGGGGGAATAATGAGGTCGAAAGCGGGCCCCCATCGCTACCAATTCCAACTGAGGGAATGAGCACCTCCGTGAAGTAGGATAACCAAGGAGAAGAATCCAACCTTCTCTCACTTCGAGGAAGGAAGAGGACTGCCTCTGAAGATCCGGAAACCGAGGCTTCCGAACGGGAGAAGAAGTCTCCACTAGAGGGTCCTGCCTTGGAGGGTGCTTTTGCCGCACAAAGTCCGCGCGAGGATCAGCCCTCCAATGAGCTGTAAGTAATCAGAAAGTACTTTAATAGTGGAGATATACTACCTTACCTCTGAGGAAAATTACCGAAGCATTTATCTTGTAGTTTGGATCTTAGCCATTCTCAGCAGAGCTCGTCTTCAGGGGATCTTCTTCCAGAGATGATGGAGAGTGAAACGCCTCCCCTGGACTCCCCCGCTCAAGAAGCAGGCGACCTTGAAGTGTCGTCGCGGAGGGCCTCTCCGGATCCGGTGAGGCCAGAAGATAATCCTATAGTCACCCGAAGTCCCCAACGTCCGGCTCTTGAAGAGAGCAAACAAAAGAGTCCGGCACCGTCTGGTATGCGTTCAGATGTACTGAGGGAGCTGTTGGAGCGAGCGGCCATCTCAAAAGAACACCGTACATTGATGGGTACAGTGATGGAAAGAATTTCGTCCGTCGAAAGCGGATTGCATGGAGCCTTTATGAGTCTACTGACGGGCTTTGAGGTACGTGAAACGATATAATTTTTGATAGTACCGCACATTTTTAAGTGTGCCCTGTGTAGATAGTAGCCCCTGAGACTGTGGTCGTCATCGAGAATAGCGGCGAACAGAGGATCGTAGCCCCATGTAATAATCATACCGCTTTATGTGCAGGTGATGGGAGCACCGGTGGCTGGCCGGACTAATGAGTTTGCCAAACTAAAGCGGCAACTGGATGCGGCAGATGCCGACATCGAGCTTGTTAACAAGTGGCTTGACGAGGCACAGGGTTAGTAATGTTTTCCGGTCAACATCACATAGTAAGAGCAGCATGATGCTAGTATCTTTAATATGTTGTGACTGCAGACGAAGCTGCCACCATGGAGACCCTTCAGGTGGAACTTGCCCGAGCCAAGGAACAAGCAAGGGTTAGTAATGCGGCTGCTTTGAAGGCAGCCGAAGAGTTAAGAGCCGAGAAGTCCGCGCATTGCAAAAGCAAAGAGAAGATGGCCAAGATGGTCGTAGAATTAAAAGACATTGCCAAGCGTTGCCAGTTCCTTGAAAAGGAGAACCGAGTGAAGGCAGCGGATGTTGAAAAGGCCACGATGGTGACCAAAGACACTCGCTCTGCTATGAGGGCGAAGAAGGAGGAGCTGCGCGAAGCCGGGGATATTGCGGTTGGGAAGACCTTTCTTCTGCAGAGGAAGTTCGGAGATCCGCGGTATGCCCCTCTGGATTGGCTGTGGAGTTCGGCAGACGCATATATGGACTTGGCGGCAAGCGCTGTCGATGCGGTCGAATACTTCTGAGATCAGACAGATCGTGAAGTGGACAAGCTGTTCTGGTCGCAATTCAGCGTTCCAGAGCATCCGCTTCCCTTGACTGATCAACTAGCTGAATGGGCCGAACTTAATAGGTTGTCCGGACTTGCCATGAGGTCCGTCGTAGATCATTTGTGGCCGGAGAAGCCGAAGCCGAACAGCTATTTCAGCTTAGTGCAGCAGTTCCTTGGTGCGGTGTCACGCATCAATGAGATGAAGAGGTCGGCGTGCATAGAAGGCTCGCAGATGGCCTTTGCCCGTGTCAAGGCATACTGGGCGGAGATGGATGCTACCACTGTTGCGACACAAGGTTTGGCCATAGGCCGAGTAGCTGCCGAGCACTATTTTGAAGAGGTTCTTGAGGGTGCTAGTTTGATAGAGTCCCAGTGCTCGAAGAATATTATGTTTGAGTGACATGTATTCCCATTGTAAGCACAATGTTTTTATGAAATGTAGTAAGGCTGTATTTATACTTTTGCCGGAAAGTAATATGATGCCTCCTGTGCGACCGTTTATGTATATATGTATATAACCTGAAAGATTGCAGTCGTCGGCTTCAACCCCCACACATATAATGCGGAGATGTTCGCAGAAAACGCATGTTCACACTTAACCCAACGTCTTGGTCCTATTAAGGAGGTGATAGCGCAGCGAACGAGGCAGCCAGACTATGATGCTTTAACACTTTCACTTAGCCATAGGAGTTTGACGGTGGGGCTATTATATAGCCCCTGGTGGCTCCGCACTCTCCCAAACTCGGGGTGCGTATATGCCTGGCCAGGAAACGGCCCTTCGTTAAAGTGGAGGAATTCTAACATTCCGATAAGTCATCGAGTGGTTGACCAGTCTCGCGCTATATCATGACAGTCAGTTTTCGGCTTTCTCTACTGAGGTGCTCGTCCGGGCGAACCAGGGCACAATCGTAGTAGTTCTCCTGGTGCTTCCTTAGCCGATAGAACGGAACGTAAGGCACCAAAACACAGGAGCCGGGCAAACCCAACATTTGACCAAAGACATGATTCGGAGCTGATGCATATAAGGCCAAACTCGCGATGCCGAACACTCCGTAAGGTATTCGGTCTTTATGGTATAAACCGGACCTAAATAGTGCCCTTTGTAAGAAGCCCCTTGTGTCCAGGTACGGGCGTTTATTCTGACGTGGCCACATGCCAAGACATCAGCATCCTTCCCAATTGTATTTGAGAATCCGAGGGATGTGTATCAACAAGAGACAGTAAAAAAAGGTTTACGCAGGGTCTTAATCTAAAAAGAATCCTTGGAGTGGGTCCCTGCTGCACGTCTGCGCCTGTGTCTCCGTTGTGCCGTATCCTAGACAGGTGTAGCACGATGGTCATCTGTAAAAGAGAGAAACTTAGGTGAAAAGTTGTCGTGCAACAAGGTAGGTTTAAAGAAACCATGTATAATTCAAGATGAGTAAAAATTGCCACTTGTCTGCGCGCGTTGAGCCCCTTGTATTTGTAATAGGAGTGTGTCTTATCAAACCTGTGTGAGTTACATATAGCTGCGCCGGACTCGTCTAACCGTGTCCGTGGTCTTGACGACCTATCAAATGCTTTAGCTGGTGAGGCCATTTTTAGTGTGCGGCTGCCAAGGCAGTCGCACTCTCTTCGGCGCGCAGGGATCGCTTAATATTTCCATTCACTATAATGATGCCACATGGACCGGGCATCTTAAGCATAAGGGAAGCGTAATGCGGTATTGCATTAAAGCGAGTGAAAGCTTCGCGTCCAAGTAGTGCTTGATAGCCACTTTGGAACGGAGCAATGTGGGATGTTAAATTTTCGCTACGGAAGTTATCGGGGAAGCCGAATATAACCCCTAGTAGCAGGGAGCCCGTGCAATGAGCCCATGGGCCTCGCGTTACTCCTTTAAGGGTAGTGTTGCTGTGGCAAATCTTCATTGGGTCTATCCCCATTTTGCGGATTGTATCCTGGTATATCAGGTTTAAACTGCTGCCACCGTCCATCAGGACTCGTGTAAAGTGGTATCCGTCAATTATTGGGTCTAATACCAGGGCAGCCCATCCTGCACGCCGGATACTTGCTAAGTAATCATAATGGTCGAAAGTGATCGGTTGAGACGACCAGTGGCAGGACTCCGCAGTGATAGGCCCTTGGGCATATTTTTCTGGGAGTGCCGCTTTGTTTCTCCCCTTGATCACGTGTAACACGTTGACTGTTTTGACTTCTGGTGGAAACTTCTTTTGTTCCCTAGTGTCTTGCTTGGGAGGCTCATCCTCGTCTTCGCTTGGTGTATCCTCCCACTTGTGTACGACGTTGAGCTTGCCGGACTGCTTGAAGACCCAACATTCTCTGTGGGTATGATTAGCGGGTTTACCAGGGGTGCTATGGATCTGACATACTTGGTCCAGAATTTTATTTAGGCTAGACAGTTCGTCTCTGGCGCCTTAGAGGGCGGCTTTTGCTGACTTGGCCGAGAGCTTTTGAATCCGGCGTTTACTGCCGTTCTCTTCGCGTTGTCTTCTTTATTCCGGCGTTCGTTATTGCGCCGTTATTTCCCGTTTCCATCTCTAGCTTCGGATATACTTGGGTCGTTGATGTTGCATCTGGCTAGCCAGCTATCCTCACCTGCGAAAAAGCAGGTCATGAGGCTTGTTAATGCTGCCATTGTTCTCGGCTTTTCTTGTCCGAGGTGTCTGGCAAGCCATTCGTCATGGACGCTATGCTTAAAAGCTTCCAAGGCTTCGGCGTCTGGACAGTCGAATATTTGGTTCTTTTTAGTAAGAAACCTGTTCCAAAGTTTTCGGGCTGACTCTCCGGCCTATTGAGTTATATGACTCAAATCGTCCGTGTCCAGAGGTCGGACATAAGTCCCTTGAAAATTTGCCCGAAAAGCGTCTTCGAGCTCTTCCCAGCTTCCAATGGAGTTTTCGGGGAGGCTTTTAAGCCAGTGCCGAGCTGGCCCTTTGAGCTTGAGGGGTAAGTACTTGATGGCGTGGAGATCATCTCCTCAAGCCATATGGATATGGAGGATATAGTCCTCAATCCAGACCCCAGGGTCTGTTGTTCCGTCGTATGCCTCTATATTTACGGGTTTGAATACCTCTGGAAATTCATGATCCAGCACCTCATCGGTGAAACATAGGGGGTGTGCAGCACCCCTGTATCCGGGTGCACCGCGTTCTTTAGATGTTTGTTGTGTTGCCTTGTATGCTGGAGCGCACTTACGTGGTCCATAGATAGATCTGGTTGTGCCATCCTTTTGATGCGAGTCCTCGCGTGGATCGCGTATTGGCTTATGTGCGGCGTTGTTTGCCGCTCTATTTGGCCATGAGGTCGCCTATCCGGCCAGATGGCTGTTTTGATTTTTGGTTGTGAGGGATCTAAGGCCTCCTCATTGAATTCAGGTAGCAACTTCCGCTTCGGGTAGCTCTTGGTGGGGCGATTACCGCCATACTTTGCTGCTGTGTTGAGTACTTTGCTGCGTCTAATTTGGAGTGTGTCTTGCGCAGCTTTGAGCCTTTGCTTCTGCTTTTTTAGACTCCTCGCAGTGGCAATGAGCCTTTGATGGGCATTCTGTTGCTCCGGGTGTCCGTCCGGTGTGACGTCATCTGGACTATGATCTTTGACAGAGTCGGGTTGTTCGGCTTGATTCTTCGTGTTTCCGTGGTCCGGCAATGGTACCCCCTGCTCTAACGCTGGGTCTGTATGATCGTTGTTTCTGCCGAGGCGGGATTTGGGGTGGCGCTTACGCCGACGTTTTGACTGCTTCTCGAGGGAACAACCCTCTGTTGCATCCTTCCATTCCTCGTCGTCGTTTTCCTTTGGTGTGTCCACCATGTATACGTCATGTGGTGAAGTGGGCATCCTGTGCCCTGGGGGCAGTGGTTCCTGTTCGTCTCCTGCATCGTCGTCCATGCCGTCGATGTATTCGGAGTCGGAATCGAGCATGTCGGTTAAGTCATCGACAGTGGCTATTAAGTGGGTGGTGGGTGGGCCGCGAATTTCTTTGTCGTCCGTATCCCAGTCCTGCCGGACAAAGTTCGACCAGGATCCTCCTGACAAGGAGAGAGACCTTAGTGAGTTAAATATGTCGCCAAAGGGCGAGTGCTGAAAAATATCCGCGGAGGTAAACTCCATGATCGGCGCCCAATCAGATTCGATAGGAACGGGCGCAGGCGGCTCGGAGTCCGTGGCCGGAGAAGGATCCGACAGTTTAACAACACAGCTCTCGTGTAAGGTAAGGTCGATGTTTGGCTCGATCGCCGCTGAGGGTAAGGCCTCCGTGGCGGGGTCCATCCACCCGTCCATGGACGGCACAACTGGCTCCGAATTGAGGGTCGGAGTGGCTGCCTGTGCGATCTCCTGAACACTGTCCGATGGTAGAGCTAAATCGTACTCATCGTGACCGCGTGACGCACAAGGCAGAGGCTTGAATCCGTCGAAGATCAAGTCTCCACGGATATCGGCCGTGTAGTTTAAGCTTCCAATCCTGACCTGGTGGCCAGGGGCGTAACTTTCAATTTGCTCCAGATGGCCAAGCAAATTGGCCCGCAGTGCAAAGCCGCCGAACACAAAGATCTGTCTGGGGAGAAAAGTCTCACCCTGGACTACATCGCTATCGATGATAGTAGGAGCCATCAAGCCTAACGGCGATGACACAGAGGAACTCTCAATGAAAGCACCAATGTCGGTGTCAAAACCGGCGGATCTCAGTAGGGGGTCCCGAACTGTGCCTCTAAGGCGGATGGTAATAGGAGGCAGGGGACACAATGTTCTACCCAGGTTCGGGCCCTCTTGATGGAGGTAAAACCCTACGTCCTACTTGATTAATATTGATGATATGGGTAGTACAAGAGTAGATCTACCACGAGATCGGAGAGGCTAAACCCTAGAAGCTAGCCTATGGTATGATTGTATGTTGTCCTACGGACTAAAATCCTCCGGTTTATATAGACACCGGAGAGGTTAGGGTTACACAAGGTCGGTTAAAAAAGAAGAGATACACATATCCGTATTGCCTAGCTTGCCTTCCACGCCAAGTAGAGTCCCATCCGGACACGAGACGAAGTCTTCAATCCTGTATCTTCATAGTCTAATAGTCCGGCCAATGGAGATAGTCCGGCTGTCCGGAGACCCCCTAATCCAGGACTCCCACAGCCACCCTTTTTACTCATGATGAGAAAACTCACTATTACTTTATTCTCAAATTATTTCCTTTCTCATTAAAGGGTGATGCTAAAGCTTGGTACAGTACTCTTGCTCCTGGTTGTGTGCGTAGTCCCCAGGATATGATTTACTACTTCTCTGAAAAATATTTTCCTGCTCATAAGAAACAAGCTGCCTTACAGGAAATATTTAACTTTGCTCAAACTAAAGAAGAGAGTCTCCCACAAGCTTGGGGGAGGCTTTGCCAGTTACTTAATGCTTTGCCTGATCATCCTCTTAATAAAAATGAAATACTTGATATCTTCTATAATGAACTAACCGATGCTTCCAGGGACTTCCTAGATAGTTGTGCTGGTTGTGTTTTCAGGGAACGAACTGTTGGAGAAGCCGAAGAATTATTGAATAACATATTGAAAAATTATGACGATTGAACTATTCCTGAACCACCGCCTAAACCCACTCCGAAGAAGAGGGGTATATTATATCTCAGTCTTGAAGATGTGCAAGAGGCAAAGAAATCTATGAAGGAAAAATGTATTAAAGTTGAGGATGTTAAAACTTGACCTCCTATTAAAGAAATACATGGGCTTAATACACCACCACTGCCTAAGGTGGTAGAGGTAAATTCTTTAATGAAGTTCAATGATAATGATAATCCTCACAATATGCATCCTAGCCATTGCCTTTATGAGTTCGAAAACTATATTAGAAAACAAGATCACTTCAATGCAAATGTTATGAAACAATTGAAATATAATTCTGATATGATTGCTCGCTTGAGTGACTTGTTATTTAGAATATCAAATGATGTTAGAGGTGTTGGAAAGCATGCTTCTATGGTTCAAACTCAGTTGAAACAAGTTGCTAAATCTCAAAGAGAATTGCTTGATAAAATGAATAATTATATGCATGACTTTGCTGTTAGAGTTGCAACTAGAGGAGGTAAAATGACTCAGGAACCACTTTATCCTGAGGGACACCCAAAAATAATTTTACAAGACTCACAAAGAAATAACACTAGTGCACCTAGTCCTTCTAGAAAGAAAAATAAAAAATAAAAATGATAGGACTTTGCATACTTCTAGTGAACCTGAAATAGAGAAACCTCCCGATAATGATAATGAAGCTTCTATCTCTGATGCTGAAACTCAATCTGGTAATGAACACTCACCTATTGATAATGAAAAAGATAATGATGAGGTTTATGAAGACTCTCAACCAACCAATGATAAATAACTAGACAATGATGTTGAGATAGAACCACCAATTGATCTTGATAACCCACAACCTAAGAATAAAAGATTTGACAAAAGAGACTTTGTTGCTAGAAAACACGGTAAATAAAGAGAACCGTGGGTCCAAAAACCTATGCCTTTTCCACCCAAGTCAACTAAAAGGAAAGATGATGAAGAATTTGAACGCTTTGCTGAGATGCTGAGGCCAGTATTTTTGCGTAGTCGCTTGACTGATATCTTGAAAATGCCTCCTTATGCAAAGTATATGGAAGACATCATCACAAATAAGAGAAAAATACTGAAAGCTGAAATCTCCACTATGCTTGATAATTACACTTTTAAAGATGGAGTGCCTAAAAAACTTGGAGATCCGGGAATACCAACTATACCTTGCTCTATCAAAAAGAATTATGTGAAAACTACTTTGTGTGACTTAGGAGATGGTGTTAGTGTTATGCCTTTCTCTTTATATAAAAGACTTGACTTGAATAAACTCACACCTACTGAAATATCTTTGCAAATGGCTGACAAATCAACTGCCATACCTATCAGTATCTGTGAGGATGTGCCCATTGTTGTTGCTAATGTTACTATTTTGATTGACTCTGTTATACTTGAGATGCCCGAGGACGACAACATGTCGATTATCCTTGGTAGACCATTCTTAAATACTGCAGGGGCTGTTATTGATTGCAATAAAAGCAAGGTCACTTTTCATATTAATGGCAACGAGCATACGGTGCACTTTCCAAAGAAACAATTCCAAGTGAATGGTATTAATGTTATTGAAAAATCTCCGACAATCACTATTGGAAGTTTTCAAATACCTCTACCTACCATCAAAAATAAATATGAAATGCTTATTGTTGGGGAAATGCATATCCCCATTGCGGTAACCTAGTGATTTACAAAAGTTCTTCTGTTTCATGCTAATCGAAAGTGGTTGTTAATAAGACTTGATCAACCTTATTAATGGATCATTTTTGAACGATATGAAGTTGATGAATTTAGTAAGCACTACTTTCCGTCCCTACTTTTTATTCTCTGTTTTTATTAGTTAAATAAAATAAAATGCCATGTTTTGTCTGTTTTCTGAATTTCCAATGCAATAAAAAATGACCCAAAAATAAAAGTTCTCAGAATGCCCTGAAAATTTTACACGATTTTTTCCGAATATTTTTGAATTTCTGGTGCAAATAATACCAGAGGGAGGTGCACCAGGTGGGCACAATCCACCTGGGCGTGCCAGGACCCCCAGGCGCGCCCTGGTGGGTTCTGGTCCCCACGTGGGCCCCCTCACTTACCTCTTCATCCCACATCATCACTTACCTCTAGAAAAAAAATCTCCATTGCTCTCTCTCCCGTGTTCTTGAGCTCAAACCCGCGGATTTCGATCTCTTTGCTCGAAGCTCCGTTTCCAAAACTATTTCGGGGGATTGTTGCTTGGTATGTGACTCCACTGTTTGTCCAATTAGTTTTTGCTTTAGTGGTTTATATTTTGAAAAATTAGCTACTCTTGGTGTTGTTGTAGATGTGCTTGCATGTTGAATTCTTAGTGTTCTAAGTAGTTTGAATTCTTGTTATCGCCTCTATGCATCCCTATGAGTAGTTGGTATCAATTTTGTGAAGTTTTGTTGAGAAATTTTTGTGGGCTCATAAATTTCAGAATTTTGTTCATAGGAAAACCATGAACATCTTTAGGAAGTTTGGCTCCAAGAAGAATTCCAAGGGTGTTATTGGGGAATCATCTGACAGTGATCTCCACCCTCGGAGGTTGGTGGAGGTATGACCGTGCGAATGGCCGCACACCCCGTTCCTAGAAGAGGCTGGAATTCTTCAGGAGTTCATGCAATATATGTTGCAAATGCCAGCCTCACCGACTTCATCGCAGATGAGTGTGACCAGCACCAAATCCTCACAAATATCTTTGTTCAGAGTTATACTTTCCTGCCTAGGAATAATCCTCCTGAAGTGAGCTTTGATTTATATGCTGAAAACCATCAGATACCATTTACCAAATTTTGTGATATATGCTTGATCCCTTCTGATGGGGGCTTAGCCGAGCCTAGGTCGGCTGGGTTTGAGGACTTTTATCGCACTTTGACAGTGGGAGATGAGAGAGGGGTGTCAACCACCACAGCTGCTAGCATAAACTTTCCTGCCGTACATTATTTTGCTTTATTTGTTGCTAAGTGCTTGCTTGCTAGAAAGAAAGTGGGTGTGCACAGCGCACCAGACTTTGCTGTTTTATGCCGAGCACTAGAGGGTGACAACACTCATAGCTTGGGAGCTATTGTGGCTCGTCGCCTCCATCTTAATAAATCACAGGGTGAAATACATGGTGGGATTTTTTCTACTCGTTTGGTGGCTCACTTCGAGGTTGAGATACGCCCTTACGATTACCCTCTGACCAAGGTTTACCTAGACCGGGCAGCCATGGAACACCATCATTTTCTTGAACGAGATTATCCTGATATCCCCATTCCTTATAACCTGGTTTTCGGTGTTAAAACTCATGATATTATTCCACTGCCTGCACCCGCTTTGTTTGATTCTGTTGCCAGGGACGCATATAGGATCATGCTTGCAGACATCATCGCCTACCGGAACGCTCAGGCTGCTGCGGAAGCGTCACAGGAGGAGCCTCAGCAGTGGGACGAGTGGATGCCCGCTCCACAGCACCCCTACTACCCTCCAGGCTACTGATCGACTACCAAGTTAGGACAAAAGCCTAAGCTTGGGGGAGTATGTGTTTCCACCAACATTAAGTTCATGTTTACTTATTCCATTTGTCGGTGCTCACACTTTTTCATTGTATCATCCATGCTTAGATTTATTTTCTTGCTTTCTTCTCATGTATTTGATAAACTTTAGAAAAACCAAAAAAAGATTAGTTATAGTTAATTTACTTTCTATGCATGTTTAGTAGTAACACTAAAAAGAAAGCCCAAAAAAATTTCCTTGTTCTTCATTTGCTTGTTGGGAGCTTTCCCGTGTAAATAGTTCTTCTCGTTTTTGCTTTTCTCTTTTATTTGCTTGTTCAAGAAAACCAAAAACTCCAAAAATATTTTAGTGTGTTTCTCTGAATTTATTTTCTTTTTATTCGAGTTGTACCGAGGAGAAGACCATGATGAAAATATTGAGTGGCTCTCATTTGAATAATTGTTGAACTAATAAAGAGCACATTTTACCTTATCTTCTCCTGTTGAATAAAATGTTTGCAGATTTCAGCTTAGTCCACGACACTCTTGCACTATTATTATTATTATTATTATTATTATTATTATTATTATTATTATTATTATTATTATTATTATTATTATTATTTTCATATCATTCGGTCGTGCAAGTGAAAGGCAATAATGACGACATTCGATGAACTGGCCGTGGCAGAGAGAAACTGGTATGAACTCGACTTGTTATGTCTGTGTAAATATGTTTAACCTAGTGTCCATGATTCAACCCATTATGATTAAACATGTTTGCAATGACAATTAGATATTATAGTTTCTCATGCCATGCATAAGTAGCTGAGAGTTGATAATGATTTATCTTAGATATCAACATTGCGTTAAAATGATTGTGATGTAGTATGATGATATGGTATCCTCCTCTGTATGTTCGAGTGGCTTGACTTGGCACATGTTCATGCATGTAGTTGAATCAAAACCAACATAGCCTCTATGATATTTATGTTCATGGTGTTCATATCCTACTCATGCTAGTGTCCAATGTTACTTATGCATAATGCATGGTTATGATCGTTGTTGCTCTGTAGCTGGCCGCTTCTCAATCTAATTCCTAGCCTTCGCCTGTACTAAGTGGGGATTCTACTTGTACATTAAAAACCTTGAACCCAAAGTTATTCCAGATGAGTCCACCTTACCTACCTATATACGGTATTACCCTGCCGTCCTAAGTAATTTGTCATGTGCCACCTCTAAAAACTTCTAAAAATATCCGTTTTGTGTGCTTGGATTGTTCATGGAATGACAGGAGGTAGTCGGTATCTTCCATGGTAAGCGGGTTATTCTCAGGTCGAGTGTTTATTCACTTGCCATCGCACGAGAAAAGGGTAGTAATAGGGATGCCCAGTCCCAAACTGCAAAATACAAGAAGAGTTAATCGCTCGAATAAGCAAACAAAAACTCCCAATGGAGTCAAAATCTTTACTTTTATCGCTTGGGAACCACCACTAGCCTATTTAGCATGGGAGATATTGATAAATGATAGTCCTTCGGGATTAGTTTTAGACCTGAATAATTATTATTTGGTGCCAGCGTTAAGCATGAACATTATATCCGGATCTTGTTTGATGCGAGACGATTATTCAATTAAATCAGAGAATAATGGTTGTTCTATTTATATGACTAATATCTTTTATGGTCATGCACCCTTGATGAGTGGTCTATTTTTATTGAATCTTGATAGTAGTGACACAAATATTCATAGTATTGAAGCCAAAACATATAAGTTTAATAATGATAGTGCAACTTATTTGTGGCACTGCCGTTTAGGTCATATTGGTGTAAAGCGCATGAAGAAACTCCATGCTGATGGGCTTTGGAATCACTTGATGCTTGCAAACCATGCCTCATGGGCAAGATGACTAATACTCCGTTCTCTGGAACAATGGAGCGAGCAATAGACTTATTGGAAATAATACATACTGATGTATGCGGTTCGATGAGTGTTGATGCTCACGGCGGGTATCATTATTTTTTGACCTTCACGCATGATTTGAGTATATATGGGTATATCTACTTGATAAAACATAAGTCTGAAACATTTGAAAAGTTCAAGGAATTTTAGAGTGAAGTGGAAAATCATCGTAACAAGAAAATTAAGTTTCTACGATATGATCGTGGAGGTGAATATTTGAGTTATGAGTTTGGTCTTCACTTGAAACAATGCGGAATAGTTTCACAACTCACGTCACCTGGAACACCACAGCGTAATGGTGTGTCCGAACGTCGTAACCGCACTTTATTAGATATGGTGTGATCTATGATGTCTCTTACTGATTTACAACTACCATTTTGGGGTTATGCTTTAGAGACGGCTGCATTCACGTTAAATAAGGCACCACCGAAATCCATTGAGATGACACCATATGAACTGTGGTTTGGCAAGGAACCCAGGTTGTCATTTCTTAAAGTTTGGGGTTGTGATGCTTATGTGAAAAAGCTTCAAACTGTTAAGATCGAACCCAAATTGGAGAAATGTGTCTTCATAGCATACCCAAAGGAGGCTGTTGGATACACCTTCTATCACAGATCCGAAGGCAAGATATTCGTTGCTAAGAATGGATCCTTTCTAGAGAAGGAGTTCCTCTTGAAAGAAGTGAGTGGGAGGAAATTAGAACTTGATGAGGTAACTGTACCTTCTCCCTTATTGGAAAGTAGTTCATCACAGAAATTAGTTCCAGTGATTCCTACACCAATTAGTGAAGAAGCTAATGATAATGATCATGAAACTTCTGATCAAGTTACTACCGAACCTCGTAGGTCAACCAGAGTAAGATCCGCACCAGAGTGGTACGGTAATCCTGTTCTGGAGGTCATGTTACTTGACCATGACGAACCTACGAACTATGAGGAAGCGATGATGAGCTCAGATTCTGCAAAATGGCTTGAGGCCATGAAATCTGAGATGGGATCCATGTATGAGCACAAAGTGACTTTGGTTGACTTGCTCGATGATCGGCAAGCCATAGAGAATAAATGGATCTTCAAGAAGAAGACTGACGCTGACGGTAATGTTACTGTCTACAAAGCTCGACTTGTTGCGATAGGTCTTCAACAAGTTCAAGGAGTTGACTACGATGAGACCTTCTCACCCGTAGTGATGCTTAAGTCCGTCCGAATCATGTTAGCAATTGCCGCATTTCATGATTTTGAAATTTGGCAAATGGATGTCAAAACTACATTCCTTAATGGATATCTGATGACCCACAAGTATAGGGGATCTATCGTAGTCCTTTCGATAAATAAGAGTGTCGAACCCCAACGAGGAGCAGAAGGAAATGATAAGCGGTTTTCAGCAAGGTATTCTCTGCAAGTACTGAAATAAGAGGTAACAGATTGTTTTGTGATAATATAGGTTGTAACGAGCAAAAAGTAACAAAAGTAAATAAAGTGCAGCAAGGTGGCCCAATCCTTTTGTAGCAAAGGACAAGCCGGAACAAACTCTTATAATAGGAAAAGAGCTCCCGAGGACACATGGGAATATCGTCAAGCTAGTTTTCATCACGTTCATATGATTCGCGTTCGATACTTTGATAATTTGATATGTGGGTGGACCGGTGCTTGGGTTCTATTCTTACTTGAACAAGCATCCCACTTATGATTAACCTCTATTGCAAGCATCTGCAACTACAACAAAAGTATTAAGGTAAACCTAACCATAGCATGAAACATATGGATCCAAATCAGCCCCTTACGAAGCAACGCATAAACTAGGGTTTAAGATTCTGTCACTCTAGCAACCCATCATCTACTTATTACTTCCCAATGCCTTCCTCTAGGCCCAAATAATGGCGAAGTGTTATGTAGTCGACGTTCACATAACACCACTAGAGGCTAGACATCATACATCTTATCAAAATATCAAATGAATACCAAATTCACATGACTACTAATAGCAATACTTCTCCCTTGTCCTGAGGAACAAATGTAATTACTCACAAAGCATATTCATGTTCATAATCGAAGGGGTAATAATATGCATATAGGATCTGAACATATGATCTTCCACCAAATAAACCAACTAGCATCAACTACAAGGAGTAATCAACACTACTAGCAACCTACTAGCACCAATCCCGGACTTTGAGACAAGAATTGGGTACAAGAGATGAACTAGGGTTTGGAGATGAGATGGTGCTGGTGAAGATGTTGATGGAGATTGCCCTCTCCCGATGAGAGGAGCGTTGGTGATGACGATGGTGATGATTTCCCCCTCCCGAAGGGAAGTTTCCCCGGCAGAACAGCTCTGCCGGAGCTCTAGATTGGATCCGCCAAGGTTCTGCCTCGTGGCGGCGGAGTCTCGTCCCGAAAGTTCCTTCTTATTTTTTTCTCATTGAAAGACTTCATATAGGAGAAGATGGGTGTCGGAGAGCCACCAGGGGGCCCACGAGGTAGGGGGCGCGCCCTAGGGGGGCGCGCCCCCCACCCTCGTGAGCAGGGTGTGGGCCCCTGGCCTTCATCTTTGGCGAGGATTTTTCTTTATTTATTTTAAGATTTTCCGTGGAGTTTCAGGACTTTTGGAGTTGCGCAGAATAGGTCTCTAATATTTGCTCCTTTTCCAGCCCAGAATTCCAGCTGCCGGCATTCTCCCTCCTTATGTAAACCTTGTAAAATAAGAGAGAATAGCCATAAGTATTGTGACATAAAGTGAAATAACAGTCCATAATGCAATAAATATTGATATAAAAGCATGATGCAAAATGGACGTATCAACTCCCCCAAGCTTAGACCTCGCTTGTCCGCAAGCGAAAAGCCGATAACAATAAATATGTCCTCATGTTTAGAGGTAGAGGCGTCGATAAAAAATAAAATACGGACATGAAGGCATCATGATTATTCTCATAACAACAACATATATAGATTTTGTCATATGATTACTTATATTCAAGTGATGATCTATTCACAATGCAAAAGTATAAATCATAAACCTTATTGGGCTCCGACAAACTATAATCTCAGTCATTGAAGCAATTGCAATTTATCATAACATCGGAAAGAGTCTATGTCAGAGCTAAAAAGCAAGTCCACATACTCAACTATCATTTAGTACTCCATAATTGCTAACACTCACGCGATACTTGTGGTTACGGAGTTTTAATCAGACACAGAGAAAGATAGGGGCTTATAGTTTTGCCCCACAACCTTTTACCTCAAGGGTAATGTCAACAATAATGGTTCATGCTCCCCTACATCCAATTAGATATATATATAATGTTCTTTCCAACATGCTGAGCTTGCCAAAGGATAAAATGAAAAAGAAAAGGTGAAGATCACCATGACTCTTGCAGAAGGTAGAAGATAATAATAAAGGATAGGCCCTTCACAGAGGGAAGCAGAGGTTGCCATGCGCTTTTATGGTCGGATATATAAAATCTCAATGCGAAAGAACTTCACTTTATATTGCCCCTTGTGATATGAACCTTTATTATGCAGTCTGTCGCTTTTATTACTTCCACATCACAAGATCGTATAAAGCTTATTTCTCCCACACCAATCAATCATACATATTTGGCGTAATTTTTATTGCTTTGCACCGATGACAACTTACTTGAATGATCTTACTCAATCCATAGGTAGATATGGTGGACTCTCATGGCAAAACTGGTTTAAGGGTATTTGGAAGCACAAGTAGTATTTCTACGTGGTGTTGAGAATTTGGTTAGCATGAGGTGGAAAGGCAAGCTCAACAAGTTAGAGGATCCATGACAACATACTTTATCTCAGATATAAGAAAGACATAACTCATTACGTTGTCTTCCTTGTCCAACATCAACTCTTTAGCATGTCATATTTTAATGAGTGCTCCCAATCATAAAAGATGTCAATGATAATATATCTATATGTGAAAACCTCTCTTTCCTTATTACTTCCTATTAATTGCAACAATGACCAAAGCTATGCTTGCCAACTCCCAACAACTTTTAATCATCATACTCTTTCTATGTGAAGTCATTACTCTTAGTAAGATCAATATGAACTCTTTGTTTCTTTTTATTCTTTTCTCTTTTCTTTTATTCACCCAAGATCATGGCAAAATAATCAAGCCCTTGACTCAACACTAATCTTTATTATATATAGCTCACAGACTCGATTACAAAGAGATATCATAAAGCAAAACTCAAAACTAGATCATGCCATAAACTTTATTCTACTAGATCAAGATACTACTAATAGGATCGAACTAAGAAAAACGGTAAGGATAGGAGTTGTGATTGTGATACGATACCGGGGCACCTCCCCCAAGCTTGGCAGTTTCCAAGGGGAGTGCCCATACCCATGTGATTATATCTCCTTGGTTGGTGAAGAAGGTGGAGGTGACGGATAATCGCACATCGAGCGTAAGAGGTACTCCAGCTTGCGAATAATGCCCTTGAGTGCAACAATATGCTCCTTCAACAAAATATTTTCTTGTGTGAGATACTTGTTTTGTATACGACCTAACTCAATCATCTTGAAAGCTTCGATATCAGTTGGGGTAAGAAGGTTATGATCAAGTTGGAGGGTGTCTTTTGCTGCTGGAGCTTGATCCTCCGTGGCTTCCTTGAGCCTTTCATCCTTGTTGACCCTCGTGGGTTCTTCCCTCTTCAGATCTATCTTCATTAGCCAAGCATCATTGTCACCATTGTTGGACGAGGGAGACGACATGATGCCTAGCCTGGAAAACCCTGACAGAAAACAGCTCGAAACAAGAACAGAAGATTTTTGCGTGATACGGGAGTCAAAACCCCCGGGAGATTATATAATGAATTTTTACCGACCAAAATACGTAACGTGCAAGAAAACGGAGTCCGGAAGGCACACGAGGTGATCACGAGGTAGGGGGGCGCGCCCACCACCCTCATGGGGCCCTCGTGTCCTTCCCGGGCTGCTACTTATTTTTTCTATTTTTCTAAATATTCCAAAACGGAGAAATATTGCCTTAAATATTGTTTTGGAGTCGGTTTACTTACCATACCACATACCTATTCCTTTTCGGGGTCTGAAACGCTCCGGAAAGTGTCTCTTATGTATTCCTCCGGGGTTACGGTTTCAATAATGTTGGTTTCAACATTTATGGGATTACCTGAGATATAATGTTTGATTCTTTGACCGTTTACCACCTTCGGATTTGTGCCCTCAAAGTTGTTGATTTTTATGGCACCGCAACGATAGACCTCTTCGATAACATAGGGGCCTTCCCATTTAGAGAGAAGTTTGCCTGCAAAAAATCTTAAACGAGAGTTGTATAGCAATACATAATCACCTACATTAAACTCACGCTTTTGTATCCTTTTGTCATGCCATCTTTTAACTTTTTCTTTAAACAACTTGGCACTTTCATAAGCTTGGGTTCTCCATTCATCAAGTGAGCTAATATCAAATAACCTCTTCTCACCGGCAAGTTTAAAACCATAGTTGAGCTCTTTAATAGCCCAATATGCCTTATGTTCTAGTTCGAGAGGTAAGTGACATGCTTTTCCATAAACCATTTTATACGGAGACATACCCATAGGATTTTTGTATGCAGTTCTATAAGCCCATAATGCATCATCAATTTTCTTGGACCAATTCTTTCTAGACCTATTAACAGTCTTTTGCAAAATTAATTTGAGCTCTCTATTGCTCAACTCTACTTGACCACTAGACTGAGGATGATAAGGAGATGCAATTATATGATTAACATCATATTTAGCAAGCATTTTATGGAAAGAACCATGAATAAAGTGTGAACCACCATCAGTCATTAAATATCTAGGGACTCCAAACCTCAGGAAAATAACTTCTTTAAGCATTTTAAACAAGTGTTATGATCAGCACTACTAGTTGGAATAGCTTCTACCCACTTAGTAACGTAATCAACAGCAACTAGAATATGTGTGTATCCATTAGAGGCAGGAAAAGGTCCCATATAATCAAAGCCCCAAACATCAAATGGTTCAATAACAAGAGAATAATTCATAGGCATTTCTTGACGTCTACTAATATTACCAATTCTTTGACATTCATCACAAGACAAGACAAACTTACGGGCATCCTTGAAGAGAGTAGGCCAATAAAAACCAGATTGCAATACCTTATGTGCAGTTTTATCTCCAGCGTGGTGTCCTCCATAAGACTCGGAGTGACACTTGCGTAGGATCTGTTCCTGTTCATGCTCAGGTACACAACATCTAATAACACCATCTACTCCTTCTTTATAAAGATGTGGGTCATCCCAAAAGTAATGTCTTAAATCATAGAAAAACTTTTTCTTTTGTTGGTATGTGAAGCTAAGTGGTATAAACTTAGCAACAATATAATTAGCATAACCAGCATACCATGGAGTACTACGAGAAGTACTTATAACATTTAATTGGAAAGTTATCATTAATAGGTAGTTGGTCATCAAGAATATTTTCTAACTTAGACAAGTTATCTGCAACGGGGTTCTCAGCTCCCTTTCTATCAACAATATGCAAATCAAATTCTTGTAGCAAGAGAACCCATCTAATAAGTCTAGGCTTGGCATCGTTCTTTTCCATAAGGTATTTAATAGCAGCATGATCAGTTTGAATAGTTACTTTAGAATCAACAATATAAGATCTGAACTTATCACAAGCGAATACAACTGCTAAAAGCTCTTTTTCAGTAGTAGCATAATTTCTTTGAGCATTGTCTAGAGTCTTACTAGCATAATGAATAACATTTAATTTCTTATCAACTCTTGGCCCTAGAACAGCACCTATAGCATAATCACTAGCATCACACATAATTTCAAAGGGTAGGTTCCAATCAGGTGGCTGAACAACAGGTGCAGTGACTAATGATTTCTTAAGTATTTCAAATGCTTCTACACAATCATCATCAAATACAAATGGTATATCTTTTTGCAATAAATTAGTCAGAGGCCGAGAAATTTTTGAGAAGTCCTTAATGAACCTCCTGTAAAATCCAGCGTGACCAAGGAAACTTCTTATACCTTTGATGTCCTTGGGACATGGCATCTTTTCAATAGCATCAACCTTGGCTTTATCAACTTCAATACCTCTTTCAGAAACTTGTGCCCCAAGACAATACCTTCATTAACCATAAAGTGGCACTTTTCCCAATTCAAGACAAGATTAGTTTCTTCACATCTCTGCAAAACTCAATCAAGATTGCTCAAGCAATCATCAAAAGAGTAACCATAGACGGAAAAGTCATCCATGAAAACCTCACAAATCTTTTCACAAAAGTCAGAGAATATAGCCATCATGCATCTTTGAAAGGTAGCAGGTGCATTACATAAACCAAAAGGCATACGTCTATAAGCAAAAGTACCAAAAGGGCATGTAAAAGTAGTCTTTGATTGATCTCTAGCTGACACAGGTATTTGATAGAAACCAGAATAACCATCTAGAAAGCAATAGTGTGTATGTTTGCATAATCTTTCTAGCATTTGATCAATAAAAGGTAAGGGGTAATGATCTTTCTTAGTAGCTTTATTTAATTTGCGGAAATCAATTACCATCCTATAACCTGTGATAATTATTTGTGGAATCAATTCATCTTTATCATTAGGAACAACAGTAATACATCCCTTCTTAGGGACACAATGGACAGGACTTACCCACTCACTATCAGCAACGAGATAGATTATACCTGCCTCCAGAAGCTTTAGTATTTCTTTTCTTACCACTTCTTTCATTTTAGGATTCAGACGTCGTTGAGGATCACGAACTGGTTTGGCATCTGCTTCCAAATTTATTTTATGTTGACATAGAGTGGGACTAATGCCCTTAAGATCATCAAGAGTATATCCAATAGCAGCATGGTGCTTCTTCAGAGTTTTTAATAATCTTTCTTCTTCATGCTCTGAAAGGTTAACACTAATAATAACATGATATATCTTCTTTTCATCAAGATAAGCATATTTAAGATTATCAGGCAAAGGTTTAAGCTCAAACACGGGATCACCCTTGGGTGGAGGAGGATCCCCTAAAATTTCAACAGGCAAATTGTGATGCAGAATAGGTTCCTCTTTAAAGAATACTTCATCTATTTCCCTTCTTTCATTCATCAACATATCATTTTCATGGTCTAGCATATAATGTTCTAAAGGATCACTAGGAGGTACGGCAATAGAAGCAAGACCAATAATTTCATCCTTACTAGGTAATTCTTCCTCACAATGTTGTTTACTAAATTTAGAGAAATTAAACTCATGAACCATATCATCCAAGCCAACAGTGACAACATTCTTTGTGCAATCTATGGTAGCATTGACAGTATTTAAAAAGGGTCTAGCAAATATAATGGGACAAAAGCTATCTTGTGGGGAACCAAGAACAAAAAAATCAGCAGGATATTTAGTCTTCCCACACAAGACTTCAACATCTCTAACAATTCCAATTGGTGAAACAGTATCTCTATTGGCACATTTAATTGTGATATCACTACCTTCTAACTCAGCAGGTGCAATTTCATTCTTAATTTCTTCGTATAAAGTATGCGGTATAACACTAGCACTTGCACCCATATCACATAAGCCATGATAACAATGATCTCCTATTTTAACAGAAATAACAGGCACTCCTACCACATGTCTATGTTTATCTTTAGCACAAGGTTTAGCAATTCTAGCAGTTTCACCTTCAAACTGAATAACATGCCCATCAATATTATCAGGCAAGATCTCTTTAACAATAGCAATATTAGGTTCTACTTTAACTTGCTCAGGAGGTGTATAAGTTCTAATATTGCTTTTACGAACAACAGTTGAAGCTTTGGCATGATCCTTTATTCTAACAGGGAAAGGTGGTTTCTCAATGTAAGAAGTAGGAACAATAGGATCATTATAAGTGACAGTCTTTTCTTCAACTTTAATAGGTGCAGCTACTTTTACTTCTATGGGAGGATGATATTTAAACCACTTCTCCTTAGGGAGATCAACATAAGTAGCAAAAGATTCACAGAAAAGAAGCTACTATCTCAGAGTCAAGTCCATATTTAGTGCTAAACTTACGGAAAATGTCGGTGTCCATAAAAGATTTAACACAATCAAACTTAGGTATCATACCTGAGTCCTTACCTTCGTCGAGGTCCCAATCTTCAGAGTTGCGTTTAATTCTATCCAATAAATTCCATCTGAATTCAATAGTCTTCATCATAAAAGAGCCAGCACAAGAAGTATCGAGCATGGTGCGATTATTTTCAGAAAGCCGAGCATATAAATTTTGAATAATCATTTCTCTTGAGAGCTCATGATTGGGGCATGAATATAACATTGATTTAAGCCTCCCCCAAGCTTGAGCAATGCTTTCTCCTTCACGAGGCCAGAAATTATATATATATAATTGCGATCACGATGAACAAGATGCATAGGGTAATACTTTTGATGAAATTCCAGCTTCAATCTTTTATAGTCCCATGATCTCATATCTTCACATAGCCTACACCATATCAATGCGTCTCCCTTCAAAGATAAAGGGAAGACCTTATTCTTAGCAACATCATCAGGTATACCTGCAAGCTTAAATAATCCACAAACTTCATCCACATATATTAAGTGCTCATCAGGATGCTTTGTTCCATCTCTTGTAAAAGGGTTAGCTAGCAGTTTTTCCATCATACCCGAAGGAAATTCAAAAGGAGTTTCATTTTCAATAGATTCAGTAGGTTGAGGAGCAACTCTTTGCTCTACTCGACGGGGTGAAGGTACCCCGAACAAGCCCCTCAGAGAATTACTTTCCAAAGTAACAAGTGACAGTAAATTTCAGCACACTATATAAATTTTTCCTTACCAAATTCCACCTACCAAAGGCGCTACACTTCCCAGCAATGGCGCCAGAAAAGAGTCTGGATCACCCACAAGTATAGGGGATCTATCGTAGTCCTTTCGATAAGTAAGAGAGTCAAACCCAATGAGGAGCAGAAGTAAATGATAAGCGGTTTTCAACAAGGTATTCTCTGCAAGTACTGAAATAAGTGGTAACAGATAGTTTTGTCATAAGATAGGTTGTAACAAGCAACAAGTAACAAAAGTAAATAAAGTGCAGCAAGGTGGCCCAATCCTTTTGTAGCAAAGGACAAGCCGGAACAAACTCTTATAATAGGAAAAGCATTCCTGAGGACACATGGGAATATCGTCAAGCTAGTTTTCATCACGTTCATATGATTCGCGTTCGATACTTTGATAATATATGTGGGTGGACCGGTGCTTGGGTGCTGTTCTTACTTGAACAAGCATCCCACTTATGATTAACCTCTATTGCAAGCATCCGCAACTACAACAAAAGTATTAAGGTAAACCTAACCATAGCATGAAACATATGGATCCAAATCAGCCCCTTACGAAGCAACGCATAAACTAGGGTTTAAGATTCTGTCACTCTAGCAACCCGTCATCTAGTTATTACTTCCCAATGCCTTCCTCTAGGCCCAAATAATGGTGAAGTGTTATGTAGTCGACGTTCACATAACACCACTAGAGGCTAGACAACATACATCTTATCAAAATATCAAACGAATACCAAATTCACATGACTACTCATAGCAAGACTTCTCCCTTGTCCTCAGGAACGAATGTAATTACTCACAAAGCATATTCATGTTCATAATCGGAGGGGTAATAATATGTGTTGGGTTTCGTAGTAATTTCAAAAATTTTCCTACGCGCACACAGGATCATGTGATGCATAGCAACGAGGGGAGAGTGTTGTCTACGTACCCAACGCAGACCGACTGCGGAAGCGATGACACGACGTAGAGGAAGTAGTCGTACGTCTTCACGATCCAACCGATCAAGCACCGAAACTACGGCACCTCCGAGTTCGAGCACACGTTCAGCCCGATGACGATCCCCGGACTCCGATCCAGCAAAGTGTCGGGGAAGAGTTTCGTCAGCACGACGGCGTGGTGACGATCTTGATGAACTACAGCAGCAGGGCTTCGCCTAAACTCCGCTACAGTATTATCGAGGTATATGGTGGCAGGGGGCACCGCACACGGCTAAGGAATAGATCACGTGGATCAACTTGTGTCTATGGGGTGCCCCCTGCCCCTGTATATAAAGGATGGAGGAGGAGGAGGCCGGCCAAGGCAAAGGTGCGGCCAGGATAGGGAGTCCTACTAGGACTCCAAGTCCTAGTAGGAGTCCACCAAGAGGGGAGGAAGGGAGAAGGAATAGGAGGAGAAGGAGAGGTGGCCGGCCCCCTTTTCCCTAGTCCAATTCGGACTAGAGGGGAGGGGGGGCGCAGCCTTTTTCTCCTCTTCCCACTAAAGCCCATCAAGGCCCAATACTCTTCCCCGTATTCCCGTAACCCCCCGGTACTCCGGAAAATACCCGAATCACTCGGAACCTTTCCGAACTCCGAATATAGTCGTCCAATATATCGATCTTTACGTCTCGACCATTTCGAGACTCCTCGTCATGTCCCCGATCTCATCCGGGACTCCGAACTCCTTCGGTACATCAAAACTCATAAACTCATAATATAACTGTCATCGAAACCTTAAGCGTGCGGACCCTACGGGTTCGAGAACAATGTAGACATGACCAAGACACGTTTCCGGTCAATAACCAATAGCGGGACCTGGATGCCCATATTGGCTCCTACATATTCTACGAAGATCTTTATCGGTCAGACCGCATAACGACATACGTTGTTCCCTTTGTCATCGGTATGTTACTTGCCCGAGATTTGATCGTCGGTATCCAATACCTAGTTCAATCTCGTTACCGGCAAGTCTCTTTACTCGTTCCGTAATACATCATCTCACAACTAACATATTAGTTGCAGTGCTTGCAAGGCTTATGTGATGTGCATTACCGAGAGGGCCCAGAGATACCTCTCCGACAATCGGAGTGACAAATCCTAATCTCGAAATACGCCAACCCAACATCTACCTTTGGAGACACCTGTAATGCTCCTTTATAATCACCCAGTTACGTTGTGACGTTTGGTAGCACCCAAAGTGTTCCTCCGGCAAACGGGAGTTGCATAATCTCATAGTCATAGGAACATGTATAAGTCATGAAGAAAGCAATAGCAACATACTAAACGATCAGGTGCTAAGCTAATGGAATGGGTCATGTCAATCAGATCATTCAACTAATGATGTGACCTCGTTAATCAAATAACAACTCATTGTTCATGGTCAGGAAACATAACCATCTTTGATTAACGAGCTAGTCAAGTAGAGGCATACTAGTGACACTCTGTTTGTCTATGTATTCACACATGTATTATGTTTCCGGTTAATACAATTCTAGCATGAATAATAAACATTTATCATGATATAAGGAAATAAATAATAACTTTATTATTGCCTCTAGGGCATATTTCCTTCAGTCTCCCACTTGCACTAGAGTCAATAATCTAGTTCACATCGCCATGTGATTTAACAGCAATAGTTCACATCACCATGTGATTAACACCCATAGTTCACATCGCTATGTGACCAACACCCAAAGGGTTTACTAGATTCAGTAATCTAGTTCACATCGCTATGTGATTAACACCCAAGGAGTACTAAGGTGTGATCATGTTTTGCTTGTGAGAGAATCTTAGTCAACGGGTATGTCATATACAGATCCGTAAGTATTTTGCGAATTCTATGTCTACAATGCTCTGCACGGAGCTACTCTAGCTAATTGCTCCCACTTTCAATATGTATCTAGATCAAGACTTAGAGTCATCTAGATTAGTGTCAAACTTGCATCGGCGTAACCTTTTACGACGAACCTTTTTCCATAATCGAGAAACATATCCTTATTCCACTAAGGACAATTTTGACCGCTCTCCAGTGATCTACTCCTAGATCACTATTGTACTCCCTTGCCAAACTCAGTGGTATGGCATACAATAGATCTGGTATACAGCATGGCATACTTTATAGAACCTATGACTGAGGCATAGGGAATGACTTTCATTCTCTTTCTATTTTCTGCCGTGGTCGGGCTTTGAGTCTTACTCAACTTAACACCTTGCAACACAGGCAAGAACTCCTTCTTTGACTGTTCCATTTTGAACTATTTCAAAAATTTATCAAGGTATGTATTCATTGAAAAAATCTTATCAAGCGTCTTCATCTATCTATATAGATCTTGATGCTCAATGTGTAAGCAGCTTCACCAAGGTCTTTCTTTGAAAAACTTTTATTCAAGTATCCTTTCATGCTTTGCAGAATAATTCTACATTAT